>NC_033656.1:997251-1002251 GCF_001601855.1 Plasmodium reichenowi | reverse complement strand
TGTTCATCATCTTTTATATTAAGATTTATATTTTGTTCTTTTATTTGATCTTTTATTAAAAATACATTCTTTTGTTTATTCAAAATACAAAAATGAAAAATAAAATCTAACATCATATTATTTATACTTTTCTTATCATCTTCACTATAATTCATCTGGATATTATCAAAAAAACATTTATTAAAAAATGGATTATTTAACAAAAATAAGGACGATATAAAATTCCAATTATCACATATATTATTAAATATTAATATTTTTTTTTTATAATTTAAAAAACACAATTCATTCAATATACTAATTTGATTTATTATATTAAAATGACACATATCTAATATAATAATATCACATGTAACATTCAAAGTTTTAGGCAAAAAATCTATACATATAATTAAATTATTATTTCTATGTTCTACCTTATTCTCAATTATATTTTCTTCATTTTTATATATTGTTATATTACTAAATGTAAAAAACAAACTTTTCCATTTCATTATATTTAATATAGATGTTATTATTAAAATATTTTCTTTATTTTTTAAATTCTTATTTACTATATATGCAGCTTTTAATTTTCTAGAATTGTTTTTTTCACTATTTATAATTAACGCATAATTCCTATCGTATAAAAATTCGACATAATTGAAGGGTACATCAAATTCAATTTTTTCTTTCTCATATTCTACCAAATTAATATTTTTAAACACATCATTATTATTATTATCATCATTATTATCATTATTATTATTATCATCATTATTATCATTATTATTATTATCATCATTATCATCATTATTATCATTATTATTATTATTATTATTATCATTATTATTATCATTATTATTATTATCATCATTATCATTATCATCATTATCATCATTATTATCATTATTCATTCCAATTTGGTGCTCATCAATCTTTTCCTCAAAACGTTCATGTGGAATATAATTTTCTACAGCCAACTTTTTTTTCATATGTTCAAAATAATCCGAATATATATTAATTTTTTTTTTTATATAGGTAAATTTTTTTTCCTCAATATTAAAAACATTCTTTTTAACCAAATTATATTTTTCAACATTTTTCATATACTCATTATAATATATATTATATTCATTAAACATACTGTCAAATAATTTATTCTTTGCTTCTACAAAGCTGATTTTTTTTTGCTTTTCTTTTTCCTCTTCATTTGTTGTAGACAAACCATTGTTTTCTAAAAAGCGCGTCACAAAAATGTTGTATCTTAATTTTGTTTGTATTTTATATAATAACACTTTATTCTTTTCTAAAAAAAATATTTTGTTTATACCTTCTAGTAAATTATTTTTATTGTTTCTATAAATGTAATAAAAAAGATATCTTACATATTTATTACGATAAATTAAATCACGTACATTTATAACTTCTTTTGTTAAAATTTCCATAAATTCGTAATACTGAAAAGGTAACTGTCTTATATATTGAGAATTACCATCACCACAATTATTATAACCACTAAAGTTGTTATTATTATTATTATTATTATTATTATTGTTTTCATCGTTTTGAAATAAACTTTGATTTTTTAACATTTCTAAATAATTATATATCTCGTTATAAACCTGGTCATAAAATAAAAAATCAAACGGTTCAATTACATATTCATAATAATTTATATCTATTGTATTATTTTCATTCATATTAAGAGGGTTCAACTTTTCTATTTTATAATCATCTAAATGGAAATTGCCCATCAAGGGAATTTCACATGTGCTCTTATTTTGTGCTAAACCATTCTGATCATTTATTTGTGCACTTATAGCACCCTCCCCATTAGTATCATCCTTATTAACATGATTGTTATTGTTGTTGCTGTTGTTGTTGTTGTTGTTGTTGTTATTATTATTATTATTATTATTAGGATGGTCACCTTTATTATCATCCTCAATTACATTATTCACATCTCCCATATTGTCAGGTGATACTATGCTCGCCGATGTCTTATTTAAACTTTGATCCTTATTAATCCCACAAACATTATAAGCATCAATATCCTTGAACAATAAGACGTTCCATTCATTTATGGAATAAAGCGTGATATATTTAAATACTATAAAGTGTATATACACCAACAAATTATTTATATAATTAACTTTTTTCAGTGAATGATTGAAATAGAAATTTTGTTCTGGAGATTGAACATTAATATTATTACGATTAGATTTAAAAAATAAATCACATTTTTTCTTCATAATATTATTTATAAATTTATTGTGTGCATATGAGTCAGTGAAATGTTTAAATTTGCGATAATTCATTTTATTATTATTATTATTATTATTATTATCATTATAATCATCATCATTATTATCATTATTATTGTTCATGTTCCTGTTTGTGTTCATTTTTTCTTGTTTTAATTCTATATGCATATCTTCTTTATACTTCCTTTTTTCTAACAAGTCAATATATAAATCCACCTGCTTGTTTAATCTTTTTAGTGTCTTTATATCAAATATGTCTTCATTATTGTGCTCTTTTTTTTTTTCTAAATTTTTAATATATTTGAATATATATAATAGAGCCCTTATTCTTTTATCATTTAAATTTTTTTTTTTCTTACAAGAATTATATAATAAATCTAACATATTATAATAATTGTTTACATTTTTGTGGTTATCTAATTTCTTATTATGTTTTTTAAGTTGATAAATTTTGTCTAAATCTTTTAAATATTTAACAACAAAATTGTTATTTATATTATTCCCATTGTTATCATCTTCGTTTATATTTCCTATATATGAATTCAAATAATTATTTTTATTATTATATATGTTATTATTCTCACAACCTTCATAGATGCCAGAATTATTGTTTATATCATATTCAATATAATTATTATTTAGCTTCTTTACATTATTGTTTGAGTTGTTTTGTTTTAAGCTTATTATATTATACCTTCCCTTACCATTTATATCTGTGTTATTCACATAGTTCATATGATCATTCATATGGTTCATGACAATTTGATAATTCCCTGTTTTAAATTCATTGTTATAATATCCATTAGGTATATTATTCACATTATTCACATTATTCACATTATTCACATTATTTACATTATTCACATTATTCACATTGTTCATATTATTCACATTATTCACATTATTCACATTATTCACATTATTCACATTATTCACATTTGTCATACATTTATTTTCATTTAATAAATTATTAGTATTATTCATATCCATATAATAATTAATCAAATTGTTATTTACATCTCTATAACTTATATTATACATATTATCATCACTAAACGTAACATTTTTTTTCTTCTTTTTATTATTATGACTACTTGTAGTACTACCACCATTATTACCTATATTATTATTCATCCTATTGTTAGGAGGTTTTTTCCATTCCTTATATTCATTTCTTAATAATATATTTTCATTTTCTATAATATTAACAGAATTGTTCATAGGATTATCATTATGAAAAATATTCACATTTTCATACTCACCACAAACTTTCTTTTCCATATTTATATTTTCTTTATTCATATAATTACCTCCATTCATCTCTACATTACTCATATTATATTCATTCGTATAGTCTACATTCCCATTATCATTTATTTTTTCACAATTTATTTGTGCATGATTAGTATCACATGGAAACACAACATTGCCATCATCATTTTGAATCTCATCAATATTAGAGCTATGGATATGTTTAACACCTGAATAATATAATTCCTCATTTATTTTATATGATAAATTTTCTTTATGTTCAGTATCTTCATTTACTGTTGAACCTTCTACATTTGACTTATCATAGGAATTATTCATTATTGATTTGAAATATTTTATAATTAATATTATATGATTCTTTAGTTTTTATTATTTACATAAATATCCTTTTTTCTGAACACATTTATGAAATAGTAATATATATATATATATATATATATATATATATATATATATATTGTCTTATAAATGGGTTTATAATATTACACATAAATATAAAATATCTACTAAATATATATATATATATATATATATTATATACTTTCTTCTATCATCATATGTTAATATACATTATATTATTCTAAAATTTCTTAATTGTTCTATTTTTGTAAATTATCATTTTCTTCAAAAAAAAAAAAAAAAAAAAATACATATATAAATATATATTATATATATATTTCTTCTTTATTTTTTAATTTACTTCTTTTTTTTTTTTTTTTTTTCTTCTTTATATTTCATAACAAAAAAATATAAAAAAATAAGTTCTTCACAAATTTCAAAACTTATTTTATAATTATATTTGTTCCTATATATTTTTTTATTAATAATTATATATATGGAATTTATTATTTTGAGAGCAATTTTTTTTTCTTTTTTTAAATATATGTAAAAATATATATATAATAATATAATAATATTATATATGTAATATTAATTATATTGATATAAATATTTAATAAATATATATTCTTTGGGCAAAATGATATAAAACAGTATTATTTTGTATTTTATATTGTATTATTTATATAATAATATATATATGATTAATATAATTATATATATATATATATATATGTACATATTATAAAAATATTATATAATATATTATTATAATTTGTACATATCTAATTATATATGGAGCAAGGCTTTTGAAAAAAAAAAAAAAAATTACCTACTTCATATTTGAATTTATATATATATATATATATATATATATTAATACCTCTTATAAAATTATTAAAAAAAAATATTATTTTCTTTTTCATTTTTTAAATATTTATATTTTTCATTTTAATATAAATATTTTTTTCTATTTTTTTTATACTTTTTATTTTTCCTGTTTTTTTTTTTTTTTTTTTTTTTTTTTATACTTTCATCTTAAATATTTAAAACCAAGAAGCTTGGTTTTAAGTCCTTATAATAAATAAAATATGCACACAAATATAGGAAAAAAAAAAAAAAAAAAAAAAAAAAAAAAAAAAA
>NC_033656.1:984792-996851 GCF_001601855.1 Plasmodium reichenowi | reverse complement strand
ATAAAAAAAAAAAAAATATATTTAATATATAAAAAAAAAAAAAAAATAATAAAAAAATATAGGAAACAACAACAAAAAAAAAAAAAAAAAAAAAAAAATTAATAATAAATAAAATAAAACAAAAAAAAACATCAAAGAAAGAAAAATAAAAGAAATTTTTTTTTTTTTTTCTTTTCTTAATGTTTTATTTTATTATTTTTTTTTTTTTTTGTAAAACTATTCTTATATAAATGTAACAACGATTTAATATAATCACGAATAAAAAAAAAATAAATAAATAAAATATTTAGATATATATTGGAAACGTATTATTATTTTATTATTATTTTTTTTTTTTATGTATATTTCTTTTTTACAACATATTCATATAAGGTTACTTATTTCATTTTTTTTTTTTTTTTTTTGTCCATTTGTTTTGTGTATATGATGATTTTTCTACACATTTAATAATCATTGATTAAAAATTTCTTCAGAATAAATATACACTTTATATATATATATATATATATATTTAATCATTTTATCATTTAATCTTTTGCGTCTACAATTATCTGTAACGTATATTTTCTCTCTGTTAATAGAAGAAATATTATCAGCTTATTTTTGTGATTTTTCCGTAGGTATTTTTTTAAGTTAACATGTGGAATTTAATTAATTATAACAATGAAAATGTAAAATTTTTAATAGAAAAAATAAAATATAATTAATATAATATAATAATATATATTTTTATATTTATATCATGTACGTTAAGAATAATTCCATACCCTAACCTTTTTTTCCTTTTTTTTTTTTTTCCAAATATTTACTTGAATTTTATTTAAAAACATAATAAATATATAGTATATATTATGTAACTATAAAGGGGAATAACAACTTTAATATATTCATATATATAAATGTCCATAATAATATATATATATATAAATATATATATATATATTTTTTTTTTTTTTTTTACGTTTCATTTTACTGTCTCAGGATTCTAATGCAAATGCCACTTTTTGGAGTATCTTCGGATATGAAGTATAAAATTAAATACTTAAAAAAAAAAAAAAAAAAAAATCATATATATATATATATACATAATAACATAGTGTACATAAGTTTGTTCTAATTAATGTAAATAGTTACATATATATATCCATTTGTACCTTTTCAAAATTATATTATCTTATGCACTTATCTTTTTAATTTCTTTTTTTTTTTTTTTTTTTTTTTCCTCACTTAAGGATAAACCAAACGAAAATATAACAATTAATGAAAATGAACAAAAGGAAAATAATTTAAAAGTCGAAAAAAATATCGAACCAGAATTACTTGATGATAATACAAAGAAAGACATTCGAAGGAAAAAGAAAAAAAAAAAAAACAAACTCAAAGAAAATATTGATAAATCCCCTTTCCTCAGTGATATTAGCGCGTATGCAGATTATTGTACTAGTGATGATGTTACTGATAAATATTCATTAAATGAAAATAATGATCAAATGATATCGTCAGAATCTAATAGAAGAAATTATTCAAATGATATAAGTGAAAAAGACGACCTGACTGTTCAGGAAGAAAAAGAAATAATAATTGAGAAAGAAAATGACCTGACTGTTCAGGAAGAAAATGATATAACAATTCAAGAAGAAAAAGAACTAATTGGTGAGAAATATAATGACCTGACCGTTCAGGAAGAAAAAGAACTAATAAATGAGAAAGAAAATGACCTGACCGTTCAGGAAAATAAGACAGAAAGAATGGTAGAAGAAAATTATAATAATAGTTCATTACCATATGCTAATGAATGGCTATTTGATAAAATAAAAGAGATATTAGATCCTTCTATAAATCAAGAAAGTATAAGTGAATTATTAACACATAAATATAACAGTTTTAATGAAGCCAATACAGGAATTTTCGATTTGTTAGAGAATTTATTAGTACGTAGTGGTAGTAACAATCAGGAAAATATGGAAATTAGTAAACAAAAAAAAGGTAATTATTCTTATAATCATTATAATTCGATGGATGAATCAATAAATGAGCATTATAATTTTATTAATTATTCTATTCATTGTATTAATAAAGAATTATCTGCAAACGTGGAGTTAGAAGCTACCAAAATGATAAAAATATATAATCATTCATTGAACAAATATAAAAATCTTATCAATTTTAAGGATGATATTTATCAAGACTTAGTAAATGAGGGAGAAGAAATATCTACTTTAATATTTGATGAAAATAAAAAAATTAAAAAAAGAATTCCAAAAATTGATTTTCTAGTTTTAATTAATATTAATAGTGATAATTATAATAATATTATTGAATCTCATAACGTACAAACACCGAAATTAAATTTGGAAGAGATTTTTAAAATTAACTTAATATAATTATATAATTATATATTTTTTATATTTGCAGTTGTATTTGTATATGTATTTATTTTTATATTATATTAATTAATTTTATTTTATTTTTTTTTTTTTTTTTTGTCCCAACTTATATGACTTTTATTATAATAATTTATCAAATAAACTTTTTTTTTAATTTGATAATTTATATATGAGACCTGTGCTGTAGACATACACTAAAACATTAACCATATTAACACGATGCCTGAATAAAATCATAGGACATTCTTCTAATAAATTAATATATGTATATATATACATATATATATATATATATATATATAAAAATAAAAAAATAAAAATTATACTATAATAAATGGGAGAACTACAATAAAGAAGACGTAATCTAATATATGTGCAAATATTAACATTTAAGATGTTCCAACTTATTTATTTATTTGTTTATATATTTATATATTTTTTTGTGTAACGAAATCACAATATTTCATAATTTATATATCTATATATCACATATATTATATATAGGTGGAAAAAATAATGTTTAATAAAAGAAAAAACTTGAAAGGTATTTAAATAAAATTAAAATTTTAAATATCATAAAATAACTGTAAGATATTTTATTTTTTTAATTTAACATACACAATTTGGCTTGCAAAAAAATGTTACAGTTGTAGGTCGTATTATAGAAAAAAAAAAAAAATTTATCTTAAAAAAATTATGTTAAAAGTCAATTATTTATTTTGTTATGAATAAAGAAAATGTTTATAAAAATATCTTTATTTTTTTTTTTCATTTCATTTCATTTCATTTTTTTTTTTTTTTTTTTTTTCTTTTTTGTTCGACATATTTATGACGAAAGAATGTTTAATGAATAGATTCTTTTATATTTCATAGAATAACTAAATTTGTACATAAAATTAAAACATTGAATTTACTGTTTTTTTTTCTAATATATTAAATTAGAAAAAAATGAAATTTTCAATTTTATTTTATATTATAAAGTTGCGGATTTAATTATTATTACAATATGAAAATTTTTAGATACATTACTATGTTATATATAATATTATAATATATATACAGATATATATATAGATATATATATATAGATATATATATATAGATATATATATATATCTATAGTATTTTATAGTATAATATACATCATTTAATATAGGTAATTTTATAATATTATGTAGATTATAGAAAATTATTCATACATATCGATAAGAACACAACCCACATAATTTTCCATATACATTTAATAAACACAAAACCCATATAAATATATTTGATAAAAATCAATATATTATAATATATATATTATATATATATATATATATAATTATCAATATATTATTTTTTCTCCCATTTTCTAAATTATCATTAATAAGAGGTATAATAATTTATATATAGTAATAATAATAATAATAATTATTATTATGGTATAGAGAAAAAAAAGAAAAAGAATTTAGAAACACATTATATATATTTTAAAATATATATTTAAATAAACCTCTATAAAAAAATACCAACTTGTAATATTATATATATATATTGAAATATTTATATATGAAAAAAAAAAAAAAAAAAAAAAAAAAAAAAAGAGAATTATGATGTCGAAAATTTTTTCTTTTTAAAAGTATGATTTATAAATGATTATTTTATATGACATAATTTTTCTCCACATATATATATATATATATATATATATATATATATATATATATATGGGAACATAAAATGTGATAAATATATATTTTTAGAAAATATATATTTATAATCACATTTATTTAATTTACATTGTTTTGTTATAAATAAGAGTGTTCATTAAGATAACGAAAAAACATATATATGAATATATATATATATATATATATATATATTAAAAATGGCAAGTAAAAAAAGAGAAAAAAGTTGTATTATTTTTAACGAAGAATATAGTAATGAAAAGGAAAATGGGACGATTAACAGCAGTGGCACATTTTATAATGAAGAAAAATTTATTAAATATATAGAGATAAATTCAAAGAATATATTTGAATATGATATATCCAAATTAGATATAAGAAGAGTAAATAACCATATAAAGTTAAACAATATATGTAATTTATATTCTTATCTAATTAAAAATAACTTTTTTAAAATATCAGATAAAAACATTAATATAACAGATATGTTATATGTAGATCCAATAATAATAGAAAAAGATAAAAATGAATATAATAATTTATCCAAAAATGAGGACGAAAAATCTATTATTCAAGATGGAAAGTGTGATATCTCCAGTTCATCATATGATTCGTCTTATTCTGAATCATCTATGTCATTAAATAATTTCTCTAATAGTTCCGATACACCTAGCTGTTCAGAAATTTCATCAGATGTGTCTGTTAAAAGGAATAAAAAGAATAATACATGCAAATTAAAAATTTTGGATGTAATTAAAAAATTTAGCCAACTTAAAGAAAAAATAAAAAGCAAAAAAAATATAAAAGTAGAAATAAAAAAAGAACAAAAAGAAGAACAAGATGAACAACAAAAAGAACAACATAAAGAACAACATAAAGAACAACATAAAGAACAACATAAAGAACAACATAAAGAACAACAAAAAGAACAACATAAAGAACAACATAAGGAACAACATAAAGAACAATATAAAGAAGAACAAATGGAGAAAAAAAAAAATAAAAAAAAAAGCGTTCTTCCATCTGGAGATATATTGAAAAAATATGATGCTGTACATATCAAAGGAAACAATAATGAAATAAGTATATCTCAGATTTATAAAAGCGTTAGTAATAAAGATGATGATAATAAAAATATTATTATTCAATTAATATATACAAATAAAGAATGTAATAAATTTTTATATAATAATTTTGAAACATATTTAAATTATTGGCATGTATTACCATGTATAGGTTATTATAATAAAAGTACTATAAATTATATTATTAACAAAATTAGTATCGTTAATTTTTATGAATTCCTTTATTTATATGATGAATTTCCAGTATGTCAAACACATAAAAAAAAGTTAAAAAAATTATGTGTGGTTGATCAAAAGGACGAAGAAAATGTAACGAACCTAGACGAATTTGTAACATCTGAAACGACTACAGATATTGATATGTTAAATAATGGATATAATGAAATTAACTTAAGTGATGAAATGAATAAAGAGATGGTCGATAGGAATTTACCACAAAAATATGATGAAGATATGGAGAAAAATCATTCAAGTGTTTTTAATATTAATAATTGTGATAAAAGTAGTTTAATGAATATCCATAAAGATCCTAATAAAAATTATTGTATTTATGATGAAGATATGGAGAAAAATCATTCAAGTGTTCTTAATTTTAATAATTGTGATAAAAGTAGTTTAATGAATATCCATAAAGATCCTAATAAAAATTATTGTATTTATGATGAAGATAT
Source organism: Plasmodium reichenowi (assembly GCF_001601855.1). NCBI lineage: Eukaryota > Apicomplexa > Aconoidasida > Haemosporida > Plasmodiidae > Plasmodium > Plasmodium reichenowi. Next base: position 991,038 of record NC_033656.1, on the reverse strand, counting down.
GGAGAAAAATCATTCAAGTGTTTTTAATATTAATAATTGTGATAAAAGTATTTTAATGAATATCCATAAAGATCCTAATAAAAATTATTGTATTTATGATGAAGATATTATTTTGAATGATGTTTTACAAGATGAGAAAAAAACAAACCCCTGTTGTACGTTTGGGTGCTATTACTTTGAAACTTTTTTATTTCGAAATAATAAAATGATACCAAAATTAAAAAAAAAAGATTGTATAATATTTAACAGGATTACAAAAAAAGAAGATTTTCTTTTTCTTATAAATGCTAAATTATATGATACGATAAAAGATAAAAATAATATATATTATGGAAAAAATAATGAATATATATGTACTTACAAAAACTTTGAATTTTTATACTTTTTTTGTTTTAATTGTAATACATATTATGATATAAACATTATAATGTCACAAATAATATATGAGAATGAAATTATTAAAAAAAAAAATATGCATGATAAAAAAAATATAAATAATAAAAATAAAATAAATAATAAAAATAAAATAAATAATAAAAATAAAATAAATAATAAAAAAAATATTAGCAATATAAATGATAAAAAAAATATTAACAATAATAATAAAATAAATGATAAAAAAAATATTAACAATAATAATACAATAAGTGATAAAAAAAATATTAACAATAATAATAAAATAAATGATAAAAAAAATATTAACAATATAAATGAAAATAATAACAATAATAATAATAATAATAATAATAATAATAATAATGTTTCTCTCAATAATTTACATAAAAGCAACATTTTTGATGACTATATATATTCCAACAATTTTCATAGCTTTATAGTAGAATATAAAAAATTATACAATATAAGAATAAAAAGACAAAAAATTAAACAAACGGATATTTATTTTTTATGTATGAATTGTATAAAAAATAATATTTTTAACGTGACACATCATATGGAATATTTTACATATTTCTGTGATTTGGTAAATAAATATAATCACAATTTTTTTTTATATAATAAATATATACATAATATTTTCAATAATGAAAATATTTCTTTTTTCTCCTTATATAATCTTGAAGAAGAAAAAAATAAAATCTGTTCAAACAATATAATGGCAAATCAAAAAAAAAATAAAGAAGAAGAACAACAACAAAAAAACAAACCAACAAAGAAAAATTCATCTTCCTCATCATGTATGACATTATGTAGTAATATTAAAAAAAGAAAAATATCTGATATCACAAACCCTATGGAAGATCAAAATGTGGTAGCTAGCGAAAAAGCCATTTCTGATGATAATCAGAATAAAAATATTTCAAAAAATATAAAGAAAAAGAAGAGTAGTAAAAATTCAAATCAAACGGGAGAAATAAAAGAGGAGGAAAAAGATATTTTGAAAAAATTAAATGACAATAACAAATTTGATGAAAATGTAAAAGCTACTGATGCTTATACGAATGATCAAAATGTACATGATAATAATAATAATAATAATAATAATAATAATAATAATAGTAATAATAACAGCAATAATAATAGTAATAATAATAGCAATAATAATAGCAATAATAATAGCAATAATAATAGCAATAATAATAGCAATAATAGTAATAGCAATAATAATAGCAATAATAGTAATAGCAATAGTTATAATTATGAACGAAATAGAAGGACTACAAGGAAAAAAAAATATATTCATAAAAAATATGATGATAATGATGAAGAAAATGAAGAATATTATTATGATGACGATGATGAGTTGTTTGATGAAAAATGTTTGACAAATGAAATTGTAAATATTAAATTACAGGAAGAAGAGGAAGAAGAAGAAGAAGAATATTCATTTTATGAAGATATGAAAAAATATCAAGATGAAGATATTGTTGAAGAAAATCAAATATTAAATGAAGAATTATATAGTCAGGATTCGGACTTTTATAATGATGAATTTAGTACTGGTGGTAAAAAAAAAAAGAAGAAAAGAAGAAAAAAAATTAAAATCCAAAAGAAAGATAGTATAAAGGTTGTACATAGAAATTCTGGAAAAACTATAAATAATAATATTATTAATGATACATCTCAAAGTAGTTATAATAATAATATGAACAGTATACAGAATACTAATCGTACTAATAGCAGTAGTAGTAATAATAACATATCTTATAATAGTAACAATGTTATATCACATAGAAATGTTAGTAATAATAATAGCTTTATCAATGTTCCAGAAAAAATTAAAAAAAATGAAGAAAAAAAAAAAGGAAATCCTCAAGATTGTTATATTAATCAAGGAGATCATCAAAAAGATGTACATTTAAACTTTGATGATTTATCTAAATTGGAAGATAGAGGTGATAAAAACAATCTGTTAAAATATAATAAAGTTATAGAGAAAATAAAACAATGTTTAGATGAAGAAAATGTTTGTGATAAAAATACAGAAGAAATAAGTAAAAATATTGTACAAACGGTTATAGATATATATAAAAATAAATTAGATATAAAAATGAAATTATTTTCCATATGTAGTAATTTAATGAGAAAAGATAATTCAGAATTACGAAAAAAAATTTTAAATGGTAATATTACATCAACCAATTTAGCTAATATGGATTCATCAGATTTAGCACCTATTAGCTTACAAAATAAAAGAAGAGAACATGAAAGGAAATATTTTTATGAAAATATTTATTTACGTGAAAATTTAATAGATTTAAAAAAAAAAAGTAATCGAAATGATGAAGAAGAAAATTTATATATTATAAGTAATATATTAAATAAACAACAAAAGGATCAAGATATAAAACATATTCATATAAATGATCCTAATCATAATTTATTAAATAATTTTAATAAACAATATGATGATAATATATTATCAAATAATAAAAATACTACCTATAATACAAATAATGAACATAATACAAACCAATATCATCAGGATAATGAAAACCACCATATCAGTAAAGAAAATATAAATGAAAATATTACTTATAAAAAGGAAGAACAAAATATAACTGATTCATATACGATACCATCAATCGACAGATATAATTTTCAACAAACCTATAAAAACCTAAAGCAAATTTATGAAACCATGCCAAAATATGCCTCCTCTCCGATCCTAACATTTTTAGATAACTCTTATAATAGGGTCATGACCATAATAGAAACGAGCAAGAATGAGGAAGTATGATATAGCATAATTGATTGAAAAAATAAAATATATATATATATATATATATATTTATTTATTTATTTATTTATTTATTATTTTTTTTGTCTTAAATAAAGGAGCTATATTAATATATTTATACTCTTATGTAGCCTTATTTATATATAATGGAGGCAGTAAAAAAGAACGTAGGAGAAAATTTTGGAGAGTTAATATTAATAGAAAAAATATAATATATATTTGTGGTTTTAAATGAATAAAAAAAAAAAAAAAAATTATAAAAAATTTTTAAAATAATTATATATTTATATATATTTATATTTATAAAATATTTTTTTTTTTTTTTTTTTTTTTTTTTTTTTTTTTTTCTTTTTTTTTTTTTTTTTTTTTTTTTTTTTTTTTAAAAAAAGCGGATGTCTTTTAGTGATTGCTTTTGCATTTATTTTATTTCTTTTAATTTATATATACTTCTATGAAATAATAAAAGGATAATATAATAACAACATTTTTAAAGACATTGTTAAATCTTTTTTTTCTCTATATAAATATTATATATATATATATATATATTAATTGTAATGATAATATCATTATATATCTGTATTTTTTTCTCATTCGTTAATTTATATATATTATAGTAGGTGTTCTCTTTTTCGTTTTTCTCCACCATTTTCAACATAATAAAACTAACATATATATATATATATATATATATATATATATATTTATTTATTATATTATTTATTTTTTTTTTTTGCTTGTCTCATATATATATTATGGCAACCATTGTAAGTTAATGTATCAAAAAAAAAAAAAAAAATACATAACGTTTCTATCAATGTGTTATAAACAACTATGAGAAATATAAATGTAAATTATATGGGTGAAATGAAGTATGAAACAAATAATAATAAAAAGAACATTTTTTTATTTAAAGAAGGAGAAATGAAAGATAATAATTACAATATGTATAATAATGATATGCATAATGACGATACAGCTATTCAAGACATACCTATAGTAGAGGAAAAGAAATTTCTTTTATTTCCAGAAAATAAAAATAGTCTAAAATTTGATGATAATAATGATGATGATAAAAGTACAAATTGTTCTTCTATAGACAAAAGTTTACATATTATAAATAATAGTATATGTACCATAAAAAGTAATTTAAAATATATAAAAACTATTATAAATATAAATGAAGCTACACAATCAGATTATACTTATGAAGATGAAGATATAAATTCATATAAAACCTCAAGTGACACAAGTAGTTTTGTTAAGACATATGATAATATAAATGAAGAGGATTATACTAGCAAAAATAGTAATGAAAATAATTTCGAATTATTATTAAACCAAGTTATAAATAGTAAAAAAGAAGAAAAACAATTAGATACCTTAGATATAATCGATGAATGTATATCTATAGGAAATCTATATAATCGTAAAGACAAAAAAGATAATGAAATTATTCAAGAAAACAAAAATAATAATAATATCAACAATTATGAATTTAACACACAACATACAAAAAATGGTAATGAAAAACTTGTACCTAATAATGACAACAATATTTTTACTCTTAATAATAAAATGATATCAGATGTTGCATTAAATATATCTGTAGAAGAGAAAAATAAAAAAAATAATAATAAAACTCAAATTAATAATATAAATGATGATAATAAAAATATTATTAATAATAAACAATTAGAAAATGTACCTTCAAATAATAAACAAAAAGATACAACAAAATTTGCTCTCTTAAGAAAATTAAACTTAAATAAGAACTCCGTTATACAACTACAAAGTGTGCAACATGATCATACGCCTATGGGTAATGAACAGAAGGAAATTTATATAAACATAACAACACAAACATTAAAATATATATATATATATATATATATATATATACACTTATTTATCTTTGATTATTCAGATGAGAAAAATAAGGATTCAAGGTGTGAAGGTATTAAACCATATAACCGACTAGGTTAGTTATGTTATAGCAAATAATTAAATATATTAAGCACACACAAAATATATATATATATATATATATATATATATATATATATATATATATGTATATATTCTATTATAAATATTTTGTGTGTACATATTTCATACATTTCCTATATTTTCGATATTTCTTATGTAACATTAAACATGCACGTGAACTATATGATATATATTTATTTGCTACGCCTAATTTTTTTATTATCTTTTAATATATAGAATGTGTTTATTTAAAGAAAAAAAAAAAAAAAAAAAAAAAACAATTGATTTATACATATGATATTTTATTTTATTTCATTTCATTTTATTTTATTTCATTTTATTTTATTTTTTTCTTCTAGGTATTGCGTTATACAAATTGATTAACCTTTTACCGAATGAAAAAAGAAACAAACTAGAAGACTACTTAAAAATATTTTTTAAAAACAAAGAAAGGCTAACTATACTGTTGAGAGAAAGGAAATATGTATCCAATTTTATCATATACACATTTTTTTTTTTATCGTATATCTTTTTTGGATTTGTTATAATTTTCTTGAAAAGAATTGTCTATCACATATTTTATGACCAAGATTTATAAAATATATATTTAAGTGAATGATGCATGTTCATTTTATAAATTTTATATATTTCATAACATATGAAACATTTTAATTATACATATATATTTTAACTCAATAATAACATTTTCAATCTTTTTAATATTATTTTGAAATATATATATATATATATATATATATATATATGTATAATTTCGAACTTTTAAACGTTTATAAATCTTAAATAATAAATATAAAAAAATATTTATGATACCATACATATATATATATATATATATATATCATATATTTGAATCTAATTCTACATCATTTCTACAATATGAAAAAAAGATTGACAATTTATACTTTTTCCTTTAAAAAATATGAAAGTTATGAATAAATAAATATATGTATAAAGAAGTTTTAAAATATAAACCTCTTTTGTTTGGCTTTTTAACTTGAAAAAAAAAAAAAAAAAAAAAAAAAAAAAAAAAAAAAAAA
>NC_033656.1:982873-984400 GCF_001601855.1 Plasmodium reichenowi | reverse complement strand
TCTTTTTTCTTTAAAAAAAAATAAAAGTTAAAAAAAAAAAAAAATATTAAAAAAAAATTTTAAAAAAAAAACCCTTTTTTTTTGGCTTTTTAACTTGAAAAAAAAAAAAAAAAAAAAAAAAAAAAAAAAAAAAAGTAAACAAAAAAATTAAATTAAAATTAAATTAATAAATAAATAAACATATATATATATATATATATATATATATATATATATATATATTTACTTATAACATACAAGATAGTGAGGTATACAAAATATATAAAACTATACACAATATATATATATATATATATATATGTGTATGTATGCATAAGCATACAAATACAGCAACAAGCGATATAAAGAAAAATAAACTTGGAATTATGTAACAGCAACATAACAATAATCAAATGAAGCATATATAATAACAAAAGAATATATAATAATTATATGATCATAATATAAAACAAATAAAAAAATTAAATAAAAAATAAATATATATATATATATATATATATATATAAATTATACATATAAAACATATTTTATTCGAATTATTAACATAAAAGAATATATAACAAATTATGGCAATATTGGTTCCGTAAAATCTGTTGCATTCTCACAGGTTCCACCGAATTTTTCTGTTAAAAAAAACATAAAATAAACATGTGTAAATATAAATATATATATATATATATATATATGTATACAGGTTTAAAAGACAAATATATTGGCAAATGTAATAATAATATATGCTTACTTTCTAACTGATTTGCCTGAACTTGATCTAGCAACTTCTTCTATAAAGAGAGAAAAAAAAAAAAAAAAAATAGTAATAAATAAAAATATATAAAGATATATATATTTACTATTATATATATATATATATATACTATATATTATTCCTTTTTATTTTTATTCCTTATTTACCTCCTTTTCAGATGATGTTATTGTAATTTTTTGTTGTGTTACAACCTACATATTTTTAAAGTATTATATATAAAATATATTTATGAATAAATTAGAAAATATAAATACATAAATAATATATATATGATAATTTATTCAATTACTGGTATGATGGATTTTAACATATGCCATATTCCTGTAACAACTAAAGGAGCACTTAACACAAGCATTTTACACAGCCTTGATCGATAATTACACTGATGGGAAATATAAATAAATATAAATAAATATAAATAAATATAAATATAAATAAATATAAATATATATATATATATATATATATATATATATGTTCATATATTTTTCTTTTCTTACACTTAAATTTTTTGAGATATCCTTTAAAGTTGCTATAGGTATATTTAAAACACTACATGATGTTAAATCAATTATAACTCTCCATTGTTCTACTTTTCCTTCTATTAATAATTTGGATATACAAAATTCTACAAAATAAAATAAATATATTTATATTTAACATAAGGACTGATCAACATTATAAAATATATCCATTAGATATACAAATGGAAAAAAATAAAATTAAGTACACAATTTTTTTTTTTTTTTTTTTTTTTGTAA
>NC_033656.1:981415-982773 GCF_001601855.1 Plasmodium reichenowi | reverse complement strand
AAAAAAAAAAAAAAAAAAAAAAAAAAAAAAAAAAAAAAATTAAAATAAAATAAAATAAAATAATAAAGTGAATAAGTTCTCCTATATAATTTTTATAATTTAAATCATTACAGTATTAGCTGATATAATATTTTTGCAATTAATAATTATGATTGGGTGCATTTGTTTATCCCTTCCATGAATATAACAATATCCCTTGTCCTAAAAAATAAAACAAACAAATAAATAAATAAATAAATAAATAAATATATATATATATATATATATATGACCTATTATTATTTTTCCTTCTTTTTTTTTTTTTTTTTTTTGTAAGTTACTAAAAAAATTTGAACGTCACTCAGGGGTATTGGTAGATTTTCTTTTCTCCACGATAAGTGTCTTAACATATCGTTATAACATCTTTCAAAAACAAATTCATTTCTACAAAAAGAAATATAAATGTTTTATTACATTTTAAATATGTTTATAATTATATATTTAAAATATCATACACAACATATTATTATTTTAATATTTCTTTATTATTTATATATTAACCCTTGTAGAAATCTTAGAACATAATTATCATCATCAAAAAGGGTATTTTTAAAAATAGTTTGGTATGTTTCAACTTCTTTTTCTTTATCTTTCTCTTTATCTTTTTCCTTTAATTTTAATTTATTAACAAATTCTTTTAATTCTCTTATTTTTTGTTTCTCAAAGTCATCAAGCTCTTTTCCACAAAATATATATCTTAAACTTTTTAGGTTATTTTTATGATACTACAAAGGTAAAAAAAAATATAAATGTGAATATATATATATATATATATATATACATATATTTATTTATATGTATAATACAATATATATACATGTACGTAGTAGTGATATACGCAAATACACACATATAATATATTTATCTACATAATTTACATAGCGTGAATTCTATTTTTCTCATTTTTTTTATTATTTTTTTTATTTTTACAAATTTAATTTCCTCCTTAGTCGGTTCATAATCTAAAACCTCCTTCGACAAATAACTTGAAACAGGATTGTCGTTCATTATTATTTATACTTATATATTTTAAAAAAAAAAAAAAAAAAATTCAATTGACAAAGATTTATGTAATATATATAATTATAAATATATATATATATATATATATATATATATATCTTAACATATATTTAAAACAAATAATATATTACGTTATTATATTATATATATATATATATATATATTTATATATATACATATAATTAATAGTAATAAAAAAAAATTAAAAAATTAAAAATATATATATGTGTTACTATACAATTTTGTGTAATTTTTTTTTTTTTTTCTATTTTTTAAATTTTCAAATATGGAAAACA
>NC_033656.1:976841-981015 GCF_001601855.1 Plasmodium reichenowi | reverse complement strand
ATACAATTTTGTGTAATTTTTTTTTTTTTTTCTATTTTTTAAATTTTCAAATATGAAAAAAAAAAAAAAAAAAAAAATTGAAAATACATATATAATATATAAAATAAAATTTTTAAAAATATTAAAAAAAATATATTTATATAATTAAAAAAAAAAAAAAAAAAAAAAAAAACAACACATAAAAATTTATATATTTATATATATATGTATATAATAATATACGTATAAATTTTCCTAGTTCTAATATATTATATATATATAATAATCCCAGAAGAGTAAAAAGATTAATAAATATTATTATATATATATATTAATATATTTATATAATGTAATATTATAAATTTATGTTTAATTATTTATTTATTTTATTATATTATAATAAACTCACAAAAATATTATTTTATATGGATTATGAAATAATTTTTTTTTTTTCCTTCTTTTTTTTTTTTTTTTTTTTTTAGAGTGTTTTACCTTTAATAATTTCTTATAAATACTTAATAAAATAAATAAGCTTAAATTTCAAATGTAATATAAAATTTTATAGAGTTCATATAATATATATATATATATATATATAATTATATTATGAGTTTCTCATGAAAAGTTAATTATTATAAAAAGGTTTTAAAAATATATCTATATATAATAACAAACTTCATATTATATTATTAATATAAATATTATATTTTTTGCACGATAGAATTCGTAATGTATATATGAAGAATTATAAATTAACTAATAAATAATATTAAATCACATATATAATAATAATAAATAAATAAATAAATATATATATATATATATATATAAAGAAAATAAATGAATATATACATTACTTTGTATATATATATATATATATATCTTAATTTTCATAATATTTCCTTTTATATATAAATATAACCTTATTATATAATAATTATATTAGTATGGTAAAAAAAATAAAATGAAATAATATACGCTTATAATTATAAATATATTGTCTACATATAATGCTACTATATATAGAGAATATCATTATTTACTTAATATATAAATAATATTATTATAATATTAGCACACATTATCTCATTACAAATAAAAAAAATAAAAAAAGTTACATAATAAACTAAACTACAGAATCATAAAATATACAATTAAACATATATACATACATATTATATTAACTACAAATATGTGACATTATACACAATTTATGTACATTTTAATGAAACAATGTTAATATTGTTAATGTTTTCATTTTTTTTTTTTTTTTTTTTTTTTTTCATTTTCCTATTCGATTTTTTCTTCCTTTTCAATATAAGAATTGTGTGTGTAACTCATATAATATCTATATATTGTATGAATTACTAAAACGGCTGTTAATAACATCTATAAATTGAAGAGAGAAAAATATAATACATAAGTATCAATGTTATATTATATATATATATATATATATATATATATATGTATATATTTTTATTTTTATTTATTTTTATAGTAATATAATTTCAAGGTGAATTACCATAATAACTGAGCATATAAATCCAATAAAAGAAAGAAAGTCTGTCTTAAAAGCTTTCTTTAAAATATATTTTATATGCTTTTTGAATTTAATCATAAGACTAAAAAAAAAAAAAGAAAAGAAAAAAAATATACATACATACATACATACATACATACATACATACATACATACATATATATATATTCATCATACACATAATGTTTATAATTAATAATTTTCATATATCTATATGATCTCATTAATTTTTACATGCCAAATTTTGTAAACTCCTCCAATTTGTGATAAATTCTTTTGTTCTTTACGTTATCTACAATAAAAAAAAAAAAAAAAAATTAATTTAAAAATATGAATAAAAATAATAAAATTAGAAAAACTACACCTTATTATATAATTTTATACTTACCTATTATATCATCCACATTATCTATATTGAAATAGTCCTCAAAATAATACTCCTAAAAAATTAAATATACACACATATATATATTTTGAAAAAAACTTTCATATACAAATAAATATAAGGATCGAATATGCGTTTCATTCAAAAAAAAAAATTTAATAATTACCCTTGGATTTTTGCTAAATACTATTATTTGTGGATAATAATCTGAATCTGTACCGTACAGTTCTAAATTCTAATTAAAAAAAAAATTATTTTTTTTTATTTTTATAACATTACATATGAAATGAAAAAAAAATATATATAACATATACAATGTAATAATATATTATTATAATTTTTATGTTACTTCTTCATAATATTTTCCATCTATATAACCAAAGAGAATATCATTATGATTCTTGTATCTGTATCAGAAATATAAAAATTAAATAATATATGTTTCGCATATCAATATAAGTATATATAATATATATATATAATATATATATCTCTATACATAATAGTAATATGAAAATGTAATATAGTGTTGTATGCTTACTTTTCTGCATATTGTTTGTACTCCAAAATGTAAGCCTTAGGATTCTTTTTCATATCCAAAAGTAATAGCATTAAATTGTTTCCTTTAAAAAATAATACATATATATGTATATATATATATATGTATATATAAATATATATTTTTATGTTACACAAATAAATATGCACATTTATTTTTTATTATTACCGCTACTTCTTATATTAAAAAAATTGCGATGATCAATTTTCATAACTAAGGGAAATCTATTCTTATTTACAAATAATTTCAATAACTCACGATCCTGTAAATTAAATATATATATATATATATATATATATATATATACATATATGTATTGTTTTTTCTTTTTTTTAATGTGTTTATATATATATCATTTTTTAAAATATTGTTACTGTATACTTACCAACGTGTCTAAGTCATAGGTACTGTGATCGTATGCACTCCTTACGTGTAATTCGTTCGCTTTTATATTCATCCTAGTACACATATCCTATTAAAGTATAAGCACAAATATATATATAAATATATATATATATATACATATATATATATATATATATATATATATATATATATATATATATATTTTTTTTTTTTTTTTTTTTAGCTAGCTAGCTAGCCAAATATGTTTAATTCTTGATTTTACCGGATTTGTGATATTGATAAAATAACATTCTTCTTTATATAACTTAGCCACATCGAATAAAGCCACCTAAAAATAAAATGTTTTTTATTACGAATTTATAATATATATGTAGTTATATATTATATGATACGTATTGTATTGCATTATATATATATGATATATTTTTTTTCTTTTTATCTTTTCCTATTTTCATTACAGGTAAACTTTCGGAGCAAGTTAAGAACATATTGTTTTCCGTTTCGTATGATTTTAACTCATTTTCATTCTGCACGCCAACAAATAATGGTCTATATTTCAAAAAAAAAAAAAAAAAAAAAAAAAAAAGAAGAGAAATGAATGAATGAATAAATAAATAAATAAATAAAGGAATAAGTGTTGTTGTAAGAATGATTAGATAATAAAGAATAAATATGACAAATATACAACATTATTTTAAATAATATATGGGCATATAATATATATAATTACGTCGTAATGTAATATATCCAGCTTTTTATATGATTATAATTGGTTATATCATTTGAATAAGTGGATATTAATTCGCTGCCTTTAAACCTATAGAATTTAAAAATCAAATTATTAAGAATTAATAATAATAATATATATACATATATGTATGTATTTATATATGCATATTTCAATATTTTCGTTGTTATTACATTTTTAATTGAGGTACTCTCAGGGCTCCATATATTTCACAAACTGTGTATCCTTTCTTGTTATCACAATTTACCTGTATAAATTATCAAATATTTTTTTAAAAACAAAAGTAATAGTTGTATGTATATATATATATATTATATTTTGATACGATTCATTTGTATTTATTTTAAAATTTACTTCTCCGAAATATATTTTCGTTCTGTTCTCATTTTGTATTGATCTTTGTATGTATCTTAGTTTATCCCATATGAATTTGCAATAGACACACTGTGGAGCATAACTTTATTTTTAAACAAAGCAAAAAAAAAAAAAAAAAAAAAATAAAAAAAAAAAAAAAATTAATTAAAAAAACATAAAAAAAAATATTTTTTAAAATTTATTATAAATATAAAAAATAAATAAATAATTAAAAATAAA
>NC_033656.1:974101-976441 GCF_001601855.1 Plasmodium reichenowi | reverse complement strand
TTTTTTTTTTTTTTTTATTATTATTATTATTACAAATTTATAAGCCAGTAATCATTATTCTCAAAAGCTTCCCCAATATTTTCCGAATCAATTCTTAAGAAATCATTTTGAGGATAAGTAAAATTAACTTTTGTATTACAACGAAATAAACAGAGGAGAAGATTGAAAATAAGAAATTTGATAATCATTTTGATTATTTTTTAACAATAATACGTATAAGAATATAAATTATATATATATATATTTTTAAATATCTCTAATAGAACAATAAAATAGCTATTTTAATTTATAAATTAAAAAAAAAAAAAAAAAAAAAAAAAAAAAATATATATATATATATATATATATTTTAATTATATTTATAAAATTTTAAAGAAAAAAAAATAAAATAAAAGTAAATACAATAAATAAAAATAATACATAAATATATATATATATATATATATTATATATATAATATATAATAATATACATATACAATAGTATCTTTTAATATTATAAACCAAAAAAAATTACAAATTATAACAAAAAAAGTAAAATATAACATAAGAATATATATAAAAAAAATAAAAAAAAAAAACGAAAAAATGTTATATAATGAGGACACATATTTACTTGCGTAAATTCACAAAAATGCGTACACAAATGTAAAAAATATAATATTACAAAATTTTGTTGCACAATATCCTATAGTATGTATTATAATTTACGTACTCTATTTATAGGATGTTTTATATATATTCCGACGTGCTTTTATTATTTTTATAATAATAATTTTTTTTTCTTTTATCACTTGTTATACTATATGTTTATATTATTCAAAAACCTGAATAGCTTGCTATTCTCCTTTAACGACATGATATTTTTATCATCGTTATGGTTAAACTTACCACTGATAATTTTGTATTTTAACATATACTTCAAGGTATTCTTTAAGAAAAAAAAAATATATATAAGTGACAACAATAAATATGCGCAATATATATATATATATATATATATATATATATTTATATATTTATATATTTTTTTTTTTTTTTTTTTGTTTGTCATTATATTACCTTTAAGTTTATGTGGAATATTCGATATATAAACTGGTCGCTATTTTTTAGGTATACATAATCATTTATATTACAAAATAAACTATCATAAATATTTTTGAAAATATTTAAATTAAACTTTTTATTTCTTTTCTTCCTTGTCCATAATACTCGATTTTTATCAAAAGGGTCGATTATGCCAACAACCTAACATGTAAAAAAAAAAAAAAAAAAAAAAAAAAAAATGAAAATAAAATAAAATAAAATAATGGCTAAGTAATATAAATTATTTTATTTTATATGACGATTTCCATATATATATATTTTTATAATTTTAATTATATACCTCATAATTAAAATATTTTCTGTTTTCTTTATTTGAAGTTATGGCATGAGTACCAAATTGCATCACATTACAAACCTTTCTTGTCTCTACATGTACATTTTTAATTGTAAAAAGGAAAAAGAAGAATAATATAAATTTGTTTTTTTTCATTTTTCTCTCCATCATAAATATAAATAATATGTGTACGTATATTTCACGCCTGTATATATTATTATTTTATTAAGGGGATATTTTTACAAAAAAGTTATTTTTATATTTTATCGTCTTGTAATAGTTATAATTTCATTATTATAAAAACAAAAAATAATTAAAGTAATAAAAAAGATATTATTAATAATCTTTTATGTTTTCCTTATTATCCCTCTTATTACATAATATAAATATATAGTATTTTGAACTATAAATTTGTCCTCTTATGCTTACAAAATGTATTTCATATATAATATATAATATATATATATATATAATATACAATTTTAATTTTCTTCCTTTTCTAACAGTGTTAGAAAAGTTCTTATTTAAAGAAGGTATTTAAATTACATAATATATATATATATATATATATATATATATGTATATTATTTATATAGTACCAAATAATATTAGTAACACCTTCATTTGGGTAGGTACTTTTTATGTATACATATAAACTTTTTACATATACCCGTACTCCTTTTAAGGATTTTGATTTCTAAAATATAAATTTATAAAATTACATCGTTATATATATATATATATATATATATGTAATTATATATCTCTAATTGCTTATCATTTTTCCCTTTAAATATTTGAAAAATATAATAAACTTATATATATATATATATTATATATACCAATGGATGGTTTTTTTTTAGTTGTATTTTAAAATCAAACAGGTTTATAAATTATAGTAAAAATAATAAATAATATATATATATATATAATCATTATATATTTTAAGAGATATTTTAT
>NC_033656.1:969943-971501 GCF_001601855.1 Plasmodium reichenowi | reverse complement strand
CACCTTTTTTTAAGGTTACATTTTTTTTTTGTTTTTTTTAATTATGTTACAAATTAATAAAAATAATTATATCAGATATTATGTATATATATATATATATATATATATATATAATATCCTTTTAATTAATATATAAATAATTATATTGTACTCTTTATATTTTTCTTTTCTGTTATAGCCACTTTCTTTCTTTTAAATTAAAATAAATGAATAAACTATCCATTTAGAAAAATTTTGTACACTCTTGTATTTTTTATAAAGCCTAGAAAAAATAATATATATATATATATATATATTATATATATACAATAGTAATTTTTTAATATACTTTTATGTGTATTTTTTATTAAATATATATATATATAATATATATGTATGTGTATTATTCATATAAATGTGCTAGCATGTCATGTGTTAGGCTTCTAAATAATATATAATTAATTATAAAAAAAAAATTAATTTCATACAAAAATATATATTTTTTTTTTTAATAAATGCCTTTAGAAAACATTATAAAAACATTTAAAAGATAAAACACACATATCTAATAAAAAACAATATATATATATATATATATATATATGATAAAAGATTCCATTTTTTTCTCATAAAATATAATGCTAAGATATTACTTTTATTCATCTTCTGTTATAGTATTTTTCTTATATAAAATCATAAAATTATGAATAATTTATAAATATATTTATTTATATGTGTGCAAATATTTTAAACTTATAAAATGATAAATTATTATTACATCTAAAGGTATATAATTTTTATTTCTTCAGTTATCAATTTTTAAAGCATCAGTTTTATATAATAAATATTATTTTTAAATATATACTTAAGTACCTTGAAAATTTTTTATATAAACGCAAATATCAAATAAAAAAAAAAAAAAATAATAATACACTACATATATATATATATATATTACATACATATATTACATATATATAATAGAATAAATAATTGAAAATGCATTTAAAAATTGTGTGTCTGAGTGATGAGGTCAGAGAAATGTACAAGAATCATAAAACACATCATGAAGGTGATAGTGGATTAGATTTGTTTATTGTAAAAGATGAAGTACTGAAGCCAAAGTCCACAACTTTTGTTAAGCTTGGAATTAAGGCAATAGCATTACAATACAAATCTAATTATTATTATAAATGTGAAAAATCGGAAAATAAAAAAAAAGATGATGACAAATCCAATATTGTAAATACGAGCTTTTTATTATTTCCTCGTAGCAGTATATCCAAAACCCCATTACGTTTAGCTAATTCAATTGGACTAATTGATGCAGGTTATAGAGGAGAAATTATTGCTGCGTTGGATAATACTAGTGACCAAGAGTATCACATTAAAAAAAATGATAAATTAGTACAATTGGTCTCTTTTACAGGAGAACCACTTTCTTTTGAATTAGTTGAGGAACTGGATGAAACTTCCAGAGGAGAAGGTGGTTTTGGATCGACATCGAATAATAAATATTGACCTTATTTTTATATAGAAGCTAGCTGTGCATATTATATGGATATCAATACACATTAAA
>NC_033656.1:963641-969843 GCF_001601855.1 Plasmodium reichenowi | reverse complement strand
ACACAAATAATTTATATTATTATTTAATATTATGGATAAATATTTTTTAGTTGTTTTCCCTTATTTTTCATAACATAATATATAAAAAAAAAAAAAAAAAAAAAGAATATAACAAATATAAATACAACATTAAACTGTATTTTGCAACTTTAAAATTAGAAATTCAACGTTTATATTATTTATACAAATATACTTTTATATTTGTTATTTCTTATTTTATAAATATATATTATAATTATTATTAAAAAAAAAAAAAAAAAAATTCTCTTTCAATTTTACTTCCTAAATATAATAATATTAAAATGTATTACTCAAAAAGGGGAAAAATAATATTTTTCTTTCTATAAAAATTTAGAGAAAACTCGAAAAATTAAAAAAATTTTAAATAATTAAAATGTAAAAATATCACTTTTTTTTTTTTTTTTTTTTTTTTTTCTTTATATATATATTGTAATATATTATTCTTTTTTTATTTGGTTTTTTTTTTTTGAAAGATTTTAGAAAGAAAGGGTTATTTTATATATATAATATAAATGATCAACTTTGTTAAATTATTTTTAGAAATATATATATTATTATATCGTTACATAGTATTAGATTCTTTTATATATATAAAAAAAAAAATATTATATATAATTTATACGTATTAATAATATAAAATAAAATTAAACCATATATTATTATATAATATTTTAATATATATTATATATATAACACTAATTTGTTTGTTTTTTGTTTTTTATATATACATATAATTATAAAGAAATGATAGATCTTTACGAATTCTATATAAAATAAAACTACCCTAAATTTATTTCTTATTTTTTTTCATATATATTTTTTCTAAAAATAGAAAAGTTGAATTTTTGTTTTTTTTTTAATCTTTTATTTATTATTATATATATATATATATATATATATATATATATATATATTATTATTTATATATATATATTATAATTCTATAAAAGAATTATTTATGAAATATATTTTTTTATATTATGGAACCTTTAGTTATTAATACTTTTGAATATTTATTGAAGTTTTGATCTTTTGGCAAATTTAAATAACAATTATTATATATTATATTCATTTCTGTTTTTAATTATATTTTATAATTTTATTTTTCTTATATATATATATATATATATATATATATATTTTTAATAATTATTAATTAAACATATTAAGTTTTAACCTACTATTATTATATAATATATATATATATATTTATATATTTATATAATGTATATGATATAAAAAAGTAGTTCTTTTTTTTGGGGGGGGTTTTGTTGTAAATATAGTTATATTCATAATATTGTAATTTATAATATATATATATATATATATATATATATATACATTATATATTAATAACATTTTTTTTATATTTTTTGAATATTCATAATATATACATTCATCTTTATATAAAATATATATTTGTTGAAAAAAAAATAAAAAAAAAAACAAGAAAAAAACTTGATTTTTTCTAGTTTTAAAATTTGTTATATATTATTAAAAAAAAAAGAAAAATGTGGAATAAATTAAATGATGCAGAAAACACAGACGTTGATAATCATGGTGGTATGAACTAGAAAAAACAAAATAAAATAAAATATTATGTCACCTAAAATATATATATATATAATATATTAAATGTACATGTGTTAATAAACAGACATGATTTCCTTTTTTTTTTTGTTTGAAGATAATTATAGCATATAAATAAATTATAATACATGTACAAATCTATATATCTATTTTAATATATATATATATATATATTATGTGTATAATATTTTTAATATGTTAAAATTACTTATTCTTGTTTGTAGAGCCAAGGAATGGTTTTTTTCAACGTCTCAAAAAATATAAGACCTTTTTTTATTTGTTTTTTGGGTTTTTAATAGCTTTGCTAATTATATATGCCCTTTATGAATACTACTTTAAAGAAAGTACGTCACAAAAGAAAAGAAAAGAAAAAGATAAAGATAAAAAAAATGGAAAAAAGAAGAAAGAATAAAAAAAGGAAATATAAATATACATTGTGCATATAATATTTATAATACCTAATGTATTTTTTTTTTTAATTTTTATAGATGGTGATTTTAAATTAAATTGTAATGATTTAAATGCAAGATGTCTAAACTATAAATTCCCAAGTTTTAAACGTAAGTGATTTATTATTATATATTTAAATTATTTGATAAAATGAATATATGTAAAATATTATGTAATTACAACCATATATATATTTATATATTTTTTTTTTTTTTTTTATATTTATATATTTTTATTTTTAGCTGAAAGGTTACATATTGTCGATGTGAATACAGAAAATAATAATTATATATTAAGAAGTAGTATTCCATTATTTAATGGTAAGAATAAAAATGAGAAAAATAATGAGTAAACAGAATTTTTTAATATTTGAAAAAGGAAAGTATATATTTTCATACATATATATATTATATTAGTATATGTATTTTCTTAATTATCTCATTTTTTTTTTGTTTTTTTTAGGAGTATATTCGGAGGAAAAATTATTAAGCTATATAAAAAAATTATTCGAAGAAAATAATTTATCCTACAGTGACAATTTAACATTACACATAATATCATTCTTGAGAAACGACTTAAAGGTAATACATATATATATATATATATATATATATATATATATATTATGCACATATTTATATTTATACTTACATGTATACCTACATACATATACATATATATATATATATATATATATTTATTTATTTTTTTTTATAGGAGGGTTGTTCTTATACAGCTGAACATTGCTTTAACAAGAAAAATAATATATTCAATCATATTATAGTAGGACATGAAGAAAATCCTTATGATATAAACGAGGATGTAAGTTTTAAATTAAAAAATACAATATAGAAAGCGTACCCTGAGTTGTCTTATTATATATAAACTAATATACCTTTCTTCTTCTTATTATTATTATTATTATTATATATATATATTTTATTTTATTAACCCCCTTTCTTTTTTTAGGAAATTGACGATAAACTAAAGAGCATGAACTGGAACACGGATAATTTAATAAATCAAATTAAAGATTTAAAAGAAAAATTTAATACCATGAAAAATACCATATTTTTTATTCATTGTAGAAGAGGAAGAGATAGAACGGGGGAATTTGTAAGTGCTTATAAAATGATAGAACAAAATAAAGATTTTAATTCGATAGTTGAAGAAAATGAAGAAATTGGAAAAGTAAAACCACAATATCTAAACATGCAGAAATGGTTATGTTTATATTTAGAGAGAATAATGAAAAATCCTAATGTTAAATGTTTTAATTTTTTATGAATTAAAATAAATGAGAAAAAAAAAAAAAAAATATTATAAAATATAAAATATAAATAAAATATAATTAAAATAAAATAAACATATCTTTTTAATTTCTTTTTATATTTCAAATATTGTTTGGAATATTCTCTATTGTCTATATAAATACTTATATGTACACACATGTAGATATATATTTCTGTGTATATATTTTTTTAAAAAAATATATATCTTATTTAACACATTTTTTTATTTGATTTTTAAATATAAATATTATCGAAACATATATATATGTATATATATATATATATATGCATATATTTATTTATATATATGCGTATTTACCAATATTAGTTTTTTAATTTTTAATATGGAGTATATATGTATATATGCATATATATATATATATATATATATACATTTTTTTCTTTTTATCTTATTAATTTTAATACATTATGATTTATAGTATTATAATTCTTTTAATTTTACATTGTTTCATATAAATTATTGTTTTTTCTTTTTTTTTCTTTTTCTTTTTCTTTTTTTTTTCTAATTTTTTTTCTTTTTCTTTTTTCCTTTTTTTTGCTTTTTTCCTTTTTTTTTTCTTTTTTCCTTTTTTTTTTCTTTTTTCCTTTTTTTTCTTTTTTCTTTTTTTTTTTTTTTTTTTTTACGTTCTTGAAAAAAGTTCACGCTTTTAATGTTATAAACTTTTAACAAAAAAAAAGAATACCTATATTTTTAAATAAAGTAATATAACATACTTAAAAAAAATAAACGTATATATGTATATGTGTATATATATATATATATATATATATATATATATATATATATATATATATTTTTTTAATTCCATTTTGATGTTTATAAAAATATAACCGTTGTATCATGATACAAAAAGCAAAATAAAAAGTTGAAGAGATAAAATTGTATATATTCTTTAATATATATATAAAAAAAAAAAAAGAATATTTCTTGGTAAAACATAACAATTCTTATTATAAAAATTGTTCACACAAAAACATTATTTTTCCATATATTTTTTTTTTTTTCTTTTTTAATCTTTTAAGAAGGAAAAAAAAAAAAAAATGAATTAAACTTATTTAAAAATTAATAAGACTATCAAATTTATACACAAAATATAATATATTATTTATATAATATATGTATTATTTTTTATATTTTATTTATTTTGATGATAAAAGATAAATTTTAATTTTCTCATACATTTTTTTATATAATATAACATTATACCTATTATAATATATATATAATAATATCATAGTTATACAATATTTTATATGCATTATATAATTATATATAAATATAATAATATTATTTATACATCATGTTTTAATATTGTACCTATATCTCATATTAATATAGTTATAAAGTATTAATAATAATGATAAATGACATATATAAATTCTTATAAATTTTTTTTTTTTTTTTTATATTAATAAAATAAGATATTAAGAGAATAATATTGTTATATTATTTCATTTTTATTAATATAATAATTTTTTTTATTTCAATATTAATAAGAAAGAGAAAAAAAAAAAATAATAATAAATAAAAAATAATAATAATAATAATAAAGAATAAAAATAAAAGTAACAACTCTTTATAAGTACCATTTTATTTTTTTTTTTTTTTATAACCCTTTTCTTATTGTTTTATTTAAAAAATTGTTACATCAGAAATGTCAGTGGTAAGTAGAAAAATAAAATTAAGAACCTAGTTAGGATACATAAAACGATGAACCATTTATTTGTAGCAATATATATTATATATAAAACAATACATACTATATTTATTTATATGTTCATGTATTCATTTATTTATTTTCATTTTTATTTATTCATTCTATAATTTTTTTTAGGGTATTGCTCCTCTTAACCCTAAGCCATTTTTAAACAGTTTGGCTGGTAATCGAGTAATTATAAAATTAAAATGGGGAATGGAATATAAAGGTTATAAATATTAGATATAAGAATATGAAATATTGTAATATATGTAGATACATATAATTATATATCATTAGTTGTTATATATATATATATATATATATATATTTTTTTTTTTTTTTTAGGTATATTGAAATCCTTTGACGGCTACATGAACATAAGACTAACAAACGCAGAAGAATGGATACATGGAGAATTCAAAGGAACACTTGGGGAAATATTTTTAAGGTAAACTTATATTTATTAATATACAAAATAATTACATGAGTAAAATTATTTTATGTGAAGAATATAACTACTTATGATATATTGATATACATATATTTGTGTATATGGTTTTTTTGTAGATGCAATAATATCTTATATATAAGGGAAGATAATGAAAAAACAAAAACGGACCTTTGAAAAATCATCTCCAAATAAAAAGTGTCTATAAAACATTTTGAATAATGTCAACAGGGATATCACAATGTGTATATATATATATATATATATATATATATATGTATGTATATATTTTTTTTTGTTAATTTTTTAATATATTTCAAAAGAATATATAAATTAATTGTGAATTATATAATATTATAATTTGTTTTATTTTTTTATCTTACATATATATATATATATATATATATATATATATATATTAATATATGTATATTATTTATTTTTAAAAGTTATAACATTTTTTATTTAAATCTTAGACTTAAAAAAAAAAAAAAAATAAAATAAAACAGAAGTAAATTAATTATGGTAAATATTTTTATGATAAATACAGGGAATATAATAAAAGCATTATTTTATTAATATGCAGAATTATAAAATAAGTGTACAGTTTTTGGATGTAAAATAATAAGGTAATGGAAAGATGAACATATATAATAATATTTATTATAAAGAAAATAAAA
>NC_033656.1:959861-962361 GCF_001601855.1 Plasmodium reichenowi | reverse complement strand
TTTTTATCTTTATATTTAAATGTTTTGTTCTTTTCTTTATTTTCCTTTGGATTACTTCTAAAAACGTCAACACTTATATTTCTCTTTTCGCTTTGAGAATCATCACTACTATAATAAACATTTTCAGAGTGTGATTTGCTTCTCGTTGAATTTTCTTTAATTCTCTTTTTCTGTTTTTTCATATGATAAGAATGTACATAATCTCTATGAATTTTGTTTTTCTCATTCCTATTATTAGAAATGGAATGAGATGATGACTTGGATAATGATATAGATTTAGACGTGTATGAAGATGTGAGAGATGGAGAGTTGTAATTTTCTTTTTTACTATCTATATCTATAAGCTCATTATAAATATAATCACTTTTTTTGTCCTCTATTAAATTTTCTAAATTATTTTTTTTTTTATTATTTTTTACATTTTGTGCTTTTACAAAAAAAACATTTTCTGCATTCTTTTGAGACTCATTAGATATTTCATCATTATCATACGATTGAACAGACTTTTCGATAAGTGCATTTTTCTTTTCCTTTATATGTTCATCGTCTGTTAATTTATTATTATAATTTATATTATGTTTATGATTATATTCAGTTATCTTTTCTTTTGTATCCGTTATAATATCATCAAAATTTGCCTTACATGTTTGATCTTCAAACATATTTTTGCTATATATATTTTTGTTTAAATTATTATACATGTTTGAATTAATAAGTCCTTCATGTGTATTTTCTACATCTTTATATATATCTCGACATTTTTTCTCTACCTCTTCTTTTTGATTATCTGTACATTTCGACTTGGGTGTCATGATATCATGCGAGTGTGTATATTTTGTATTTTCTTCATTTTTACGAATAGATACGTTTTGGACTGAACACGTATCACAGCTTAAGGATTTTCTGTTTGATTCATCATTATTATTATTATTATTACTATAACTATTACTATTACATTTATTACTATTATTACTATAACTATGACATTTATTACTATTATTACTATTATTACTATTTCTATTATCCTTTTTATTATTATTTTTAAAATTTTTGCTTCTTTTAGTTTTATTTTCCATGCTCTCTAATTTATTATTAATATATTTATTAGAACTCCTTTGTGATGTGCTATTATCTGAATGTATGTCAGGAGAATTATAAGGTTTTTCTCTTTTTTTTTTATTATCTTCATGGTCTTTATTTTTTACCTGTTTATGGGAAATATTCTGTTTATCAATAATATCATCTTTCTCATAATTTTGATCTCTATGTTTATTAGTATTTACATGTTTATTATAATTTTCTTGTTTATTTTCATGTTGTTCTTTTTTATCTTCCCTATGACTACTGTAACTATTAGTATAAGTAATAGACCTTTTCTTTTTTATCCTTTTTTCTTTAATCGTTTTTTTTTGTTTTTTTTTTCTTCTTCTTTTTGTATAGTATTCACTATCATCACTTCTTTTATATATAGATGATGTAGTAGAAGAATAGGTAGACAAGGGCGTGAAACTATGGCTACCGGTACTTGTTGAATATTTACTATAATTTTTTTTTTTTTTTCTTTTTTTATATTTATGTAAAGAAGAGCTTGTACTTCTTCTTTTATATCTACTTCTATCTAGTTCATCAGCTCTATAGTATTTACTGTATTTCCTTTTGTTATTTTTACAATTATTATATTTCCTATTATCTTTTTGTCTATAATTATAAAGATATTCATTATGATAAAATTTCATCGTATCAGGTGATTTCCGCCTATTCTGAGCAATAATTATTCTTATTTCATTACCATCAATTCTTGAGTGATTTAAAATATTTATAGCCTCTTTTGCATACTTAGATTCGAAATATTCTACAAAACCAAACCCACGTGGTTTCCTTGTATAATGGTCTAAAGGTAAATATACATCTTTAACTTTCCCAACATTTTCAAATATCTTTCTTACTTTATCTGGGCTAGTATCGTAATTTAAATTACGAATTAGTATGCTACACCCACTATCAACCATATGAATTCAAGAAAAAAATAAAAAATAAAAATAAAATAAAAATAAATAAATAAATAAATATAAATATATATATATATATAGATGATAAGGCTATGAGCTGCTACATAACTAATCAATAAAAATTAGACATATACCTCTGGACGTTATATATGATGTTTATCTAGCATATAAAATATTATCAGAATATATATAGATACAATATTGTGTTGATACATATATATATATATATATATAATATACAGATAATAAGAATGATATGTGCAAAAGTAAATCTATATTTTTATATTATCATTTCATACCATTATTATATTTATTAACATTTATTATTTTCTTTATTTATATGGTATTTCTTTTCTTTCAAATTAATCATATATAAAGACGTGTTTTTTTTTTTTTTTTTTTTTTTTTTTTTTTTTTTTTTTTCTTTTTTTTAATTTTTTTTTTAAATTTAATAATATAAAATATATTTTTAATATATATAAAAAATCACA
>NC_033656.1:958396-959502 GCF_001601855.1 Plasmodium reichenowi | reverse complement strand
TTTTTTTTTTTTTTTTTTAATTTTTTATATATTTTTTATTTATTAAATTTTTTTATTTTTTTTTTTTTTTTTTTTTTTTTTTTTTTTTTTATTTTTTTTTTATTATTTTTTTTTTTTTTTTTTTTTTTTTTTTTTTTTTTTTTTTTTCTTTCCTTCTTTATAATTTATTTTATAAATATAATAATATAACATATATTATTAGTATATATAAAAAGTCACATATATATATATAATAATTTATTTATGTATGTATTAATTTGTATATAGTCAAAGAATAACATAATAAGCCTTATAAATATTTTTCTATATGTGAATACATATACATATATTATAATGGGGACACATTTAAAAAAAAAAAAATTTCAGTCTTCATCATTTATATAAATAATGATATATATATAAATATTTTTATGTAAACCCTAAACATTTGAACTTTTAAATATTGAAAAAGGAAAAATAAAAAAAATTAAAATATTCACATGTATATATATATATTAATTTTGATGTTGTTTTTTTTTTTTTCTTTTATCATTTTCTCATTATATTTATTATTATTGAGGAATAGCTAGGGAAAATAAAAGTACATAAATAAAAATATGTATGAGTAAAATACGTAAATATTTTAATAGAAATAAAAATATGTATGAGTAAAATACGTAAATGTTTTAATAAAAATAAAAAGATGTATGAGTAAAATACGTAAATGTTTTAATAAAAATAAAAAGATGTATGTATTTTTTTTTTTTTTTTTTTTTTTCCCTTTTATTTACCCACGTCGATATTTTATATATATGTGCATATATTTAAATTTATATTTTCCTTATATTATTACTATTAATATAAAATATAATTTATTTTAAATGTATCGATTTTTTAAAAAAAAAAAAAAAAAGAAAAGAAAGAAAAGCTATATATTCTTAATAATACTTTATATATATATATATATATATATATTTATTTATATTTAATATATTCCATGAGGTTCGGTATTTTTTCTTTGCTTTATATAATATATATAATAATGAAATAATAATATGTCATATGTTATGTAGATGAAAAAATATTTTATTTTTCAAACACATCTTCATATAGTTTATGACACACCA
>NC_033656.1:956789-958296 GCF_001601855.1 Plasmodium reichenowi | reverse complement strand
AAAAAAAAAAAAAAAAAAAAAAAAAAAGTGACATACCCTATGTGTATGCATATAGATTCAACCATATCAAAAGGAAACAGAAAATATATCTTCTATAATATTTTAAATCCATAAGAATGTTATTTTTTTTTTATCATATTAAATTTATATATAATATATATATATATATATATATATATATATATATATAAGGAATGGATATGAAATAATGTTTCTCAAGAAAGAGCAAAGAGGATAGTGTGTATGCTTTTTTTAACCATAAATATAATATATATATATATATATATTTTAATTTTAATTTTAATGTGTATATATTAAAAAAAGAGAATATATCCACTTTTTGAAGACACACACAAAAAAAAAAAAAAAAAAATAATAATACCTTCTTTTTTCTCCTTTATATATATTAAATTTATAAAATGATATAACAGGAAACATTTTAAAAACCATTCTTTCTATACATGCTCATATAGAAAGTAATAACTTTAAATTATTAAAAATATAAATAAATAAATATATATATATATATATATTTTTTTATTTTTTTTTATATTTATCCTTGTGTCTACAATATAATTTTTATTCCTATGAACAAAAAAATAACATGAATACATTCAATTTTAATTCTTCAATAAATATTATATTTACCCTGATACATATATTTATTATTTCATAAAGGACAATATTAATTTTATGATAATTATTATATTTAAGAAAGAAAAAATTATAAAATTTTTATAATTAAATGTATGTGTAACATAGTACTTTTTAAAAGGATATTAAAAAATTTACGTGTGGACATTTTTATAACTTACAGATTTAAAAAAAAAAAAAAAATATAAAAGAAGAATGAATAATTTTACTTTTGTAAAATAACATATACGACACATCAATATAAAATTTTTTTAACTCTATAAATTTATAAAAATAATAATTTGACGATTGGTAGATCATCAAGATGGTAATTTTATATTTATATATATTATTTTTTTTTTCCTGTTCAAAATTTTACACATTGAATAAAAAAAAAATAATAAAACAATATCTCCTATATATATATATATATAACATACATATAATATTATTTCTTCTCCTTTGTGTAGAAAATGAAGAAGAAAAAAAGATTCACGATGTTGTAAAAAAATAATAATAATAAATATTAATTATGCACAGGGTGCACATGAATAATAATACCTCCCTTCATTGAAAGAACCGTTCTATACAAAATTTTTAAGAACACACAAAAACGTTCTATCGGTTTAAAGGCTTTATATATATATACAAATAATTATGTGAATATATAAACATTGTATATATTATATATATCTTGACATATATTATATTATACACAATTTTCAAATATTGACAAATAAAACGAAAAAAAGAAAAAAAAAAAAAAAAAAACATAAAGAAAATGAAGCGTAATCCTTAAAATTTTAAAAGTTGTCTAAATATTAAATTATAACTTCTTATACATATATATATATATATATATATATATATAAAA
>NC_033656.1:948486-951102 GCF_001601855.1 Plasmodium reichenowi | reverse complement strand
TAAACTTTCTAAAAAATAAGTGAATATATACATATATATATATATATATATATATATATAATATTATGATGATAAGGTTTGTTAAATATTATTCTTTTTTCTTTTTTATTTTTTATTTTTTATTTTTTTTGATCGATATGTAAAATATTTGATGAAATGTTTTTACTTGTAAAAATAAAGAAATATATATATTGTCTATATGATTATTTTACTAATAATTATAAAAATTATATAATACACATGTATATGTGAATATATTTGTATTGTTGTTAATGTGGACTACTTTCTTGTAATCCTACTCAACAACGTGAATTTAAAAAAGGCGTTGTGTTATTTAAAATATTTTTAATTAAATATATCTATATATATTATATATATATATATATGTATGTATTGTAAACATTTTACTTATTTAAAAATTTTAAAAATGCACCTTAAACATGCCCAAACCCCCCTTCAGCAATATTACACAAAAGTTCGGGAATTTATTGAATATTTGTAAAGATATGTGCAGGAAGGGATATAATTGTTACTATATAAAAGAAAAAGATAATGACAAAGGTTCACAAGAAGATGTAAGATGTCATATAAAAAACACGATAAACATAAAAAGTAATGAAGAGAAAGCGGAAAAAGGAGAAACACTTGATCAAATGGAAAAATTATTACTTGATTTAACACAAGGAAAATATAAAGCAGAAAAACATTATGTGTATACAGTTGATGGATATAGATTAAATTTATATAGAATTGTAAATAATAATAGAGAAAATATAATAAATGATAAAGTTCTTCAAAAGGAAAGGATAAATGAACAAGTATTAGAAGAAGATAAGAAAGAAGTTTTTTGTTTAAATCATGGGTTGTTTGAATCGTCTATTAATTATACATGTAAAGGTTATAATTCTTTAACTTTCCAAATATTCTCAAATAATCATGATGTATGGATAAGTAACAACAGAGGGAATAATTTCACACAGTACGTTGGGAAAGATATAGCTATAAATAAATTAAGGGAAAACTATACAGAGGAAGATTTAAGAGACTTGGGTCTTAACATAAAAAGTGATCAGATTGAAAAAGAGATGAGAAAAAAAAAGAAAAAAAGAAAAAAAAAAGATAATAATATAAATCAATGTGATAATAAAAATATGTACCATTTTAAAATTTTGCATAAATTATTTTTCCAAACAATTAAATATATATATCCAAAAAAAAATAACTTCACATATTATATGAAGAATTTTTTGATGAGTAAGTATTTATGTAATTATTATATGAATAGTAGTAATAAGAATTGCTTCAATCATTATGATGGAGAAAATATAGACCTACACAAGAAAAAAAAAATAATAATAATAAATAAAAAAAAAAAAAATAATAATAAAAATAACAATAATAATAATAATAATAATAATAATAATAATAATAATAGTCATCTCATTTTTAGGCCCTTGGCTAATAACAATTTTTTTAATATATGTGTTCGTAATATAAACGAAAAGAAAAAAGGAAATATATATTTTAAGGCCACACAGGAAAGAGAGGATGCTAATATTAAGCGTGGTGGTACTTTGGATTGTGATAAAATTAAAGAAAAAGAAAGTTCTGAATATTTTGGGCATAAGAAAAAGTTAAAGGACAAAAGTTCTAATTTAATAGACAATTGTGATAATAAGATAAATAAATATGATTACAACGATGATGATGATGATGATAATGATGATGATAATGATGATAATGATGATAATGATGATAACGATGATGATAATGATGTTGAATACACATTTGAAGATATGAGTACAAAAGATTTACCTTGCATAATAAAATACATAAAAAATAAAACCAAAAAAGATAAAATAATATATGTTGGTTTTTCACAAGGTAGTATTCAGTTACTTATAAGTTCATGTTTAAACGAATATGTACGAAAAAGTATAAAACGATGTTATTTAATGTCATTACCTATTATATTAAGAAATAAATATAATTTAGAAATCCCTATGAAATTTTTATTATATATTTCTAAATATTACAGTTTTGTTTTTAAAGGGAAATCATTTTTTCAACATATGATACCATATCACATTAGTACATTTATTATAAGTAATTTGGCACATATAATAGCACATCATGTTTTTAAATATTATAATGAAAATATAAAACCTGAAGAGAAAAAATTATTCTTTTATCATACCCCTAATGGGTCAACATCAAAAGCAAATTTAACGAGATGGGCAAAAGCATTTAATACATGTCCCGTTACAGATGTTCTAGAAAAATATCCACATGAATGTCCATTTCCAATAACATTAATATATGGAAATAAAGATACTATTATACACGTAGACAAATCAATAAAATATATGAACAAGATTTTCGACGGAAAATATTTAAAAATAATTACAGTGCCTAATTGGGCACACTTGGACCCTTTATGGTCTGACAATCATGGGATAGTAATTTCTTGTATTTTAAAAGATATAAACACAGGTGATTAAATTATTCATATTTCCACAACATTGCATATACAAAAAAAAAAAAAAAAAAAAAAAAAAAATATATATATATATGTATATATATATATATAATATATATATATACCTTTTTTTTTTT
>NC_033656.1:942693-948121 GCF_001601855.1 Plasmodium reichenowi | reverse complement strand
AAAAAAAAAAAATTATTTTTTTTTTTTTTTTTTTTTTTTTTTTTTTTTTTTTTTTTTTTTTTTTTTTTTTTTTTTTTTTTTTTTTTTTTTTTTTTTTTTTTTTTTTATCTCTTTTTTGAGAGCAAATATTTCCTTACAGTTATTTGCTCATCAAGAAAATAACTTATACATATTATATATATTTTATTTTATGCCTATGCTTTTTAAAATACATTATATGTTTTAATTTTAAGCATATAAATGCAAATGATGATGTACACACAAAAATTAATTTAAAAAAATAAATAATATAAAAATAAGTATATATATATATATATATATATGTATATATTTATTTATTTATTTATATATATATATATATATATTTTTTTTTTTTTTTTTTTATGACAAAGAGGGTGCTAATATTTTGATATAAATTTTCAAGGGTGTATATAAATATATTTTTGCGCCTTCAGTTTAATTTTAAAAAATTTGGATAATTGTTAATATAAAATGTGTGTACTTGAAACTTGGAATTTAAAGAAACTAATATTGTTGATTTATGATAATGATTTAAATTTTTATTTTTTAAAATATTGAATGGAGCAAAATCTACTAATAAGATTGGACTTTGTGTAGTAGAATAGAATAATTTTTTTCTTTTTAAATAATTTTCATTAAATTCATATATATAATTTTTTTGTATTAGTTGATTATTTTTCTGTTTTGATTTTTTTGTTATACCTATAGCTAAATATTTATTTGTATATTTATCAAATTTTACATATTCTATAATTCCTTTAAATTTTTCTTGATATATTAAATGGAACTGTTCAAGAGAATATATAAAAATTGTATCGAAAGAAAAAAATAAGATATATGTATTATATTGTGATTCTATTACTTCAATTCCTTTATATAAATTAAATATATGTTCATTTAATGATGTATATAAAGGATGTTTAATAACAGCTAATGTTTTTAAAGTTACTGTATCCCATATGGTGAAAAATTTATCATGACATAAACAAAATATTTTCCCATCTGAACTAACATCACCATTTAAAATAATATTATTGTTATAATTAATATCTTTTATAATAGTAATTATATTGCTAGAAAATTTTCTTTTATTATTTTCTTCACCATCGCTTTTGTTATTATTATTATTATTGTTGTTTAATGAAGACAATCCAACAGCATGCTCATTATTATTTTTTTTATAAATATTATGAATATCTGTTCCATTCATTTCGTTTATCATCTTATCCATAATTTTTATATTCTCTGTAACCATTTCCAAACAATCTACAACATAATCATTATAGATACATTCATCAAATATTTTTTCACATTTATCAAAACACCATATACTTATATTTCCATTTGTTTCAAATAATAGGAACATGTTTAAAAATGGATGACTTTTTATCATTTGATATTTCTCATGCTCAACAGAAATTATATCATTATTATATATGTTATTATTATTATTATTATATATGTTATTATTATTATTATTATTATATATGTTATTATTATTATTATATATGTTATTATTATTATTATATATGTTATTATTATTATCACACATGTTATTATTATCATACATGTTATTATTATCATACATGTTATTATTATCACACATGTTATTATTATCACACATGTTATTATTATCACACATGTTATTATTATCATATATATTATCATCGGTACATATATTTATATCATCCACTGTTTTATTAATATTTCCATTAATAGCTTTAAACACATCATTTGTTCCTTGACCATCATACGTTATCATATTACAAGGAACGGCATATTCATATATATTATTATATTCCAAATCTTTGTCATGTAACCAAAACTTTATAGTATATATTCTATGTATTAAATTTGGTGATGAAGAATCTAATAAGGTGGGCATAAGGTAATTTCTTTTTTCGATCGTCATTAATAAATTTCTATTATGATTAAAACAAAAAAATATTAATTCCATATCATTTACTTTTTCAATATTTGTTCTACTTTTATATGTCATATTTAAAGAACATAAATATTTTTCATGTTTATCTTTTTCTATATTATATAATTGTAAATGAGAAAAAGATGTTAGAAAACAAAAAATTAATCCTTTATTTGAATCACAATAAAAAGACATTTGATATTTTTTATATAAATTATTTTCAACATTACTATTTTTAAAAAGTTTCTTTTCTAATTCTTTTTCTATGTATCGAAAACTAAGAAAATTTTCTTCTATTTTCTCTTTTTTACGCTTTTTTATACTCACCAACTTTTTATTATCATCAATATTCTGGTTATCATCGTCATGATGCTTCGAAAATTCATTTCTGTTATTATCCTGATCATCATATTTCTTTGTTTCTTCATTTAAAAATTCATTTTTGTTTTTTTTATTCCTTGATATAATATCTTCTACTTCGGAAAGGTCATTAGATTCATTACTTGATTCATCACTAGAATCTTCTGTTGAATATTCCTGACAGTTCGCAAAGTTATTCATATTATCATCATACATAGTATTATTAAAAAGGTTGTTATTTTTATGTTCATTTTTATAAAATCCACGTCCCGTAGTTTGATCACCTATATTTCGTGTGTAGTCATATTCATCATTTATCTGACTCATAAAAAGATTCATACTATTTTTTATATTTAAGTCTACATTTGTATAATGATAAAATAAACTTTTTAATGACAAAGGCATGTTGATACCATTATATTTATAGAAAAACAAACGATGATTATAATTAATAAACATGAGAGAATTATTTAAAGAATTACAAATTATAAGATTTTTTTCTTTATTCAAATATATATAATAACATGGAAATCCTAAATGCGAAATAAATTCATATGATGCTTTGTCTATATCATAAAATAAAATAACAGCTTCTTCTCCCCATGAAATAATTTTCCTTCCTTCAATTTCAAGGTTGTATACAGAATGCGAGTGCCATTTATATTTTATCATGTGAAATTTATAAATATTAATAATTTTATTTTTATTAAAATCAAAGTTAATATAAGGTATGTTCAGAAGAGGAGGAAGTTTGACTTCATGACTCTGTTCATTATTATTAATGTAGTCATTATTGTTGTCATTATTGTTGTCATTATTGTTGTCATTATTGTTGTCATTATTGTTGTCATTATTTGTATTGTTTTGATTATTATTATTATTATCACTCATATAGTCCACCTCGTATGCCCCTATATAAGGAAACACCGTTTTTAAAGAATCCGTTCCAGGATACATATGAAACGGTTTGATACTATTAAATATTTTTTCATATTGTTTATTTTTATTGTTTTCATTATTCGATAATAGCTCTTCAAATAATATAACATGGATATATCCATTTATAAAACCTACCGCTAAAAAATTATCATCACTTATTTTTATGGATGAAATATAATTTCTAAAAGCCATGATATTATAACTCCTTCTTTCTAAATCATATATAATTATTATATTATTATTTGATAATACTAATTTATTTAATTTTTTATTTATATCTATCATAGAGAAATAAATATATTTAATTTTTAAAATAGGTTTGATTTTTAATTTAGCTAGGATATGAATATAATCATCATTCATATAGGTATTATTATTCCTATGGTTATAATCTTGTTGTTTATCATCATTTATTATATGATTCATATTATTGTCATAATTTTTTCTTAATGTATTATTATTGTATTCCAATTCATTATCTGTTAACTCAGACATATAGAGCTCTGATGGAAAATATTTATTATCAAAATTACATTCTGAATCTGATTCATATGAATATGTTATATGATGATTTAATAATTTACTTCTATATTCTTCCTTTTCTATATGATTTTTATTTTTTAGACTATTAGGATAATTTTCAGACATATAAGATTCATATTGAAATATAAATCTAAGAAGAAAAAAGTTTGTATACATTTTCCCGTCATTTATTTCCCATGTAGCAAAACACAATTCTCCATTTTTTCCAAAACTATTAATATAAAATAAATTTTTAATAAAAAATTTCTTAACATATTCATACTTATTTTTACTAATACGATATATATATATATAATTATTCATCCCTTTTATAATTAAATATTCTTCTTTATATTTCTTATCATAAAAATAAAATATCCTATCTATATCAAATGATAACACAATTCTTTTTTTCTTTTTCTTTTTTAAATCAATTAATAATATAGAACTATGACTACTCAAATATACAACATTTCGTTTAGATAATATCGCTTTGTTTTTAATCAAATTACCACCATAATTTAATTGTAATAAATTTATATCTCTATTAAAATTTTTATTCTCTAATATTAACTCCTTTTCCAATCTACTTGAATATTCATTTTGTAAAATCTCATCATCAAACTTATCCAATACATCAACTCTTTCTTCCTCATTTAATTTTGTATCTCTTAAAACTTTAAGCGGCATAAATTCCTTGCTCACATATAGTTTGCTTCCCTCCATTATAAAATAAAAACAAAAGCTAATAAAATATTTATATATATAAATAAATAAATATATATATATATATATTATTATATATTTAAAAGATATATATGTGACAAAATAATATATTTATAATAAAACAAAATCATATAAAAACATTATATTATTTAATAAATAAAGATGCTTTCCAAATGTTCATTTTTTTTATTTTCTAATTTATGAAATTATAAACAAACGTTCTTCATATTCCCCATTGTTTTTAATTCTTTATAAATATAAAATATTACATATATATTATATATATATATATATATATTATATAATTATAAAGAGGCACAAAAGGTAAAAAAAAAAAAAAAAAAAAAATTAATAAAATAATATATTGTAGAAAATGAAAATATATAAATGCATTTTATATAAATATTTGTTTTATAATAATATGCACTATACAAATAAAATATTACAATTTGCCGTTATTATATATAAAAATCATGTAAATTGAACAATACAATACCATTATATAAATATTATAATATATATATATATATACATATATAATTATATTGTAATATATTTTTTCTTCTTTTTATAAAATATTCTACAACGTAATAAAATATTATAAGCATAAAAAAAATAATAAAAAAAAAATTAAATAATAAATCTATTGGTTTTTGAAAATATCTCTTCAATTTGGTGTTTATTTTTTTTTTACTCTTATATAATATAATGTATATAAAAATAATATAAATATTTTATAATATATAATATATAATATTAATATATATATATAAAGCTTTTCTTTTTTTTGTAGTAAAAAAAAAAAAAAAAAAAAAAAAGCCTTTGTTGTATTTTTCACTATAATAAAATAAAACATATTTTTATACACTTGATGTATGTATAAAAAAATATATATGTAACAAATTTCATAAGCATAATGAATGGTAAAATAATATA
>NC_033656.1:934463-936774 GCF_001601855.1 Plasmodium reichenowi | reverse complement strand
AAAAAAAAAAAAAATCAAATGGGCTACATATATATATATATATATATATATATATATATATATATATATTTTTTAACGGAATAACGTGAAAATTATACTTTTTGCGTTTTTTTATTTTTCCATTATATTATATAACTTTTGGATGTGTTTTGTAAAAAGCATACACGTCTTCCAACATAAAATCATATATAATTAAATGTTAACAATAAAATATGTGTTATAATATATGATACATATAAAAAATATGGTGCAGTTTTTTTTTTTTTTTTTTGTTTCTTTTAATATTATATTATTTTACGCATTCACATATACATAATATATTCATATAATATATATAATATATATATATATTTTATATAATATATAAAATCGTGAAATTATTTATATAATCTTATAATATTTATATAAATTTAAAAAAAAATTAAATGTTCAAATAATAAAAAATATATTTTTTATATAAAATACATCTCATCATTTATAAATATATTTTTTTTATATAATTTATTTGTACTATTATATGATATATAAAAAAAATATATATAATATAAGATATATATAATATATATTATAATATATAGCATCCCCTTAATGCACTTTTTTTATTATATATATTAAAAATATATTCAGAAAAATTGCATATATAATATATATGCATATGAATAATATATATATATTATATATATATATATATATGTACCTTTATAAAAATAATATTGTTATTTTATAAGGGCCCCAAAAAAAAAAAAAAAAAAAAAGGTACTTTTTCTTTATAATATATTATATTATATATATATTGAATAATTTATTATATATATTTTAGGTTATTCATTTTTTTAATATTATCCCTATTAATAATATATATATATATATATATATATATATATATTTATGTTTTATTTAGATATACCGCATAAAAAAAAAATTTATATATATTATAAAATACAACACCCATATTTCAAAAAAGGATATAAGTACAAGAATAATATAATGATTTATTTGTATATAAATTATATATATATAATTTATATTATATCATTAAATAAAATATCATTATATTTTAAATGTATATTATAAAATATACATTATAATTATTTTATATTAATTAAAATCCCTAATATAATAATAATAAATATATAAAATATAAAAAATATACTATATATATATATATATATATATAATATAATATAATATAATATAATAATTATACATATATATATATATATAATTAAAAATATTTCAAAGATACGTATAAGAAAAATAAAGTTTTATTTTTTACAATTACGAAAAGAAAAAAAAAAAAAAAAACATATATGTTTTTTAAATATTTTTGTAAAAAAATTAAAAAATAAGAAGAAATATATTTTTTTCCAAAATATATAATTTTCTCATTATATAATTATATATATTTTTTTCTTTAAGGAAAATATAATTTATTACATTTAAATTTAAAATATAAATTTCTTTTTAATCTATTTATATTTAATATATTTATTTTATTTTATTTTTCAAAAGTGTTATTAAAAATGTCACTACAAGTAATAGATAATAATGATTTTCAACATATATTAAGAATTTTAAATACAAATGTAGATGGTAAAGAAAAAGTAATTATTGCCTTAACAGCTATTAAAGGTATTGGAAAGAGAATGGCAACTGTTATATGTAAACAAGCAAATGTTGACCCCACTAAAAGAGCAGGAGAATTAACTACTGAAGAAATAGATAATGTAATAATATGAAAAATAATACCATATATGTTTATCACATATATATATATAATATATATATATATATATATATATATATATATATTTATTTATTTATATTTTATTATATTTCATTTTGAGGAATATAAATACTTATATATATCCCTTTTTGAATTCCCATTAATATAAATTTTACCAAATTATGTATTTATAAATATATACATTTGTACATATATATTTTTCTTTTCCTTTATATAGATCGTACATATTATGAGTACTCCTACCCAATTTAAAATCCCTGATTGGTTTTTAAACAGGAGAAAGGATTTGAAAGAAGGAAAAAATATTCATGTTATTGCTAACCAACTTGATTCTTACTTACGTGAAGATTTAGAAAGAATGAAGAAAATTAGATTACACAGAGGTTTACGTCATCACTGGGGATTAAGAGTTCGTGGACAACACACCAAAACTACTGGTAGAAGAGGAAGAACTGTTGGTGTTGCCAAAAAGAAAGGAGCATAAATTAACTAGCCATTTTTTTTTTTTTTTTTTTTTTTTTTTTTTTTTTTTTAAATATTTTTTTTAATTTTTTTTTTAATTTT
>NC_033656.1:928260-934138 GCF_001601855.1 Plasmodium reichenowi | reverse complement strand
TTAAATGATCGTTCATAATATATTTATCAATTTTTATTTATGAACAGTTCATGTAAAAATGATTTAAAAAAAAAAAATAAAAAAAATAAAATAAAAAAAAAATACATACGTGTACACACATATATGTATATATATATATAT
The DNA here is from genome assembly GCF_001601855.1 of Plasmodium reichenowi. NCBI lineage: Eukaryota > Apicomplexa > Aconoidasida > Haemosporida > Plasmodiidae > Plasmodium > Plasmodium reichenowi. The sequence goes on along the minus strand of NC_033656.1, from coordinate 933,997 downwards.
ATATATATATATACATACATATACCTATTTATAATATTTTAAATGTTATTTTATTGTTGTATATTTTTTTCATATGAATTAAAATAAATTGAAAAAAACAAGAAAAAATAAAAACTTATGGTTAGAAAAACTTATATAAATTAAATTTTTTTTTTATTTTTATTTCATATATAAAATATGATAAACTATAATGATCATTTGAAAATGTTGGATTTGAGTAAAGAAATATACAAATAATTAGTATATTATATATAAATAAATATATATATATATATATATATTTTGTTTGTGTATATGGTGTTCTTATTTATAAATAGGAAATCATATATTATTCTGTAATGATATCTTTGTATGTTTTGTAATGCAATATGAATATGTATTAGGTTGGTTATATTTTATTTTAAATTGTTACAAGAAAAAAAATAAGAAATAAAATTATATGAAAATATTATAAATCATATAAAAATATATAAAAATAGTAATAATCTTATATATATATATATATATATAACAATATTTTTTACACATATATTTTTGAAGAGAATTCATTTATATATTAGTAAAAATAAAAGTTTTTCTTGGTGCTCTTTCATTTTTTTTTTTTTTTTTTTTTTTTTCCCCGTATAATTCACTCCATATTAGAACTTTTCAAATATCTCCATTTATTTTGTAACAAATCACAACTTTATTATTTTACATATAAAATAAATATATGTAAACAGAATATGTATTGAATAAAACACATTGTAATATTATATTATTTTTTTTTTCCTTCTTATATTAAATGTATAAGAATACTACAACGTTTGTAAATAATTTTAAATATTCATAAATTAATTTTTTCTTCTTCTTTTTTATTTTTTTTTTTTTGTACGAATAATATGTATGAATATATCTGTTGATATATATAAATATATGTACATATTAATTTTTTTAATTTTTTTTTGTTCGAAAAAAAAAAAAAAAGGTTACCCATATATATATGTATATATATATATATATATATATATATATATATATATATTTATTTATTTATTTATTTATTTATATAATATGATTAAAAGAGAAAAGAATGAAAAAAAAATTCGAAGAGGAGAATAAAGCTTCCTACATATTAAAACACAATAACAATGAGTTCAAAATAGACATTTCTTATTTTACGCAATTACATGAACATAAAATAAATATATATAAATTACAAAGTAATTATGTTAATTTATGTTCTAGTACTTATGTGAATAAAATAAAATTAGGTTTTAAATATAACGTGTTAAAGACATATTTGATAGAATTTACATATCCTTTTATTCATGTTAGAACAATAGAAATTAATAAAAAGTCTTTTTTAAAATATGAAAAAAATAATATGGAACCTAATGAATGTACTAAAACAATTGAGAATGACAGTAATTATATTAATAATATAAATGATTCGAATAAAAAAGTTGAGAAAATATGGTATATAATGAATAATTATAGAAATAATTATCTTGGTGTTTTATTAAATTTTAATACATTAGAAGAATTTTTAAAATGTAATAAAGATGATCATATAAATTATACATTAGATAATTTAAAATGTTATATAAATAATGACAAAAAGGATATATGTTGTAAGGATATGAATTTATATATTCATGACAATATTTATGAAGATACATTTTGGGAATATAAAGAGAACTGTTTAACTGTTTTAGAAAAGATAAATAAATATTTAATACTTAGTTTTTTAGATTTAAAAAAATATATATGTTATTATAGTATAGCAAATCCTATTATAAAACCAAAAGATAATTATTATAAATTAATAAAAAATAGTACAAGATATTTTTTCTATATAGATTCAAAATATGTTTATATAAATACAGAAAATAGACATATCAATATTATAGATTTATTTTATCTATCTTATAAAATAGATGACTATTTTAATAATTACAAAATGTTCCTTAATACTAATATTTTTTTATTACTTAAATTTGATAATATTCCTCTTCATACAATGAATAATCAAGACTATTATGATGAATACATTAATAAATTTTATACTAATATTGAATGTGAAGAAGAACAAAAATCAAAGATAGAGTTTTATGAAATTAATAGTTTTTATAAATTGTTTCAATATTTAAAACTTCATGATATATCACAAAATTCTTATCACCCTATGGTAAATAAATCTTTTAATAATAATAATAATTATAATCATCATAATAATTCTTCAATGTTACATAAAAATTATGATATGGTTATATTACCTATAAATGCACTATCTGAATTAAAAGAAGATATAAAAAATTCAAAAGATAAAATCTTAAGATATATTAAAAAAGATTTTTTTGATTTATATATATGTTTTATTGATATCAATTATATTTTTAATTCTTTATCTTGGGATTTTAGAAATTTATTATATTGTTTAACTCTAAAATATGAGTTGTATGATTTTCAAATCGATGTATTAGCTTTTAGAGATATCTCTTTATTAAGAGAACAGTATGTTGGGACCTTCAAATCTCAAGAGGGATTTATTTGGCGCTATCCCAAAGTTGTCATGAAGAGAGAAAGTATAAACAATCCAAGGAATTATAATGATAAAAATAATGATAATAATAATTATGAGTATAGTCATAATAATAATTATGAGGATAGTCATAATAATAATTATAAGGATAGTCATAATAATAATTATAAGGATAGTCATAATAATAATTATGAGGATAGTCATAATAATAATTATAAGGATAGTCATAATAATAATTATGATGATAGTGATCTACATAAAGACATAGATATGGATAAGGATAAGAACAATTCTTTTCATTATAATCATATTAATAATTGTCTATCTCATCAGGATGTCTGTTTTTGTTCGGTTACAAAAATGTGCAAAGTTAATTATAATTCTATTAAAGATTGTAACAATGATTGGAGAGATGATCTTACAAATGAGTATTCACATGATATGAATCCAATACATGAAGATATAGAACACTCATCTAGTCAATATGAAAATAATATGAGCGTTAATAATACTTACAAAAAGGATAATAGAAACATTAAACACAACCATAATAATATATACCATAATCATCTAGTTAAGTATATTTTAAATTCGTCCTTATTTCAGGTGAGGGTTCCTGATAAGGTACACTTTATATATGATAATGAATCCAATTATGTGGACATAAATTTAAATGTTAAAAAGGATGATTCATTAAATAAACAAGATATAAACATATTAGAAAAAAAAAAAAAAGGTGACACACGCATTATAAATAGTTATTTAAAATCCTTTAGTCATGATAAAATTGATGATTGTATAGATGTATCTAGTAATTTAGGGTTTAGTATAAATATAAGAAAAGAAGATAACCATTTAACAACTGGAATGAAGTATAAAGATGAAGAAATTGATGTATTACATATTTCGGGAGACGATGAAAATAAAATGAATAATAATATGAATAATAATATGAATAATAATATGAATAATAATATGAATAATAATATGAATAATAATATGAATAATAATATGAATAATAATATGAATAATAATATGAATAATAATATGAATAATAATATGAATAATAATATAAATAATAATATGAATAATAATATGAATAATAATATAAATAATAATATGAATAATAATATAAATAATAATATGAATAATAATATGAATAATAATATGAATAATAATTTAAATAATAATATGAATAATAATATAAATAATAATATAAATAATAATATAAATAATAATATAATAAATAATTATAAAAAATTTTGTTGTGATAACAAAGTGTATAATATTTTATGTGGATGGAAATATTATGAAGATAAGAGAAAACAAAAGAAAAGTATTATATGTATAATCAATTTGAATGATTTTATAAATAAAGATACAATTCAAAGAATTTCCTTAGAATTAAATATAAAATTAATAAAATGGAAGATATTAAAAGATTTAAAATTTGAACATATAAAAAAATTAAAAATATTAATTATAGGATTAGGTACCTTAGGTTGTATGGTAGCTCGTAATTGTGTATCATGGGGAATACAACATTATACTTTTGTGGATAATTCACGTGTATCCTTTTCCAATATTAGTAGGCAATATTTATATACATTAGAAGATGCAGAGAAGTATGGTAATATAGGTGAATATAAATGTGTAGCAGCAAAAAAAAACTTATTAAAAATTTGCCCCGATTTAAATATAACAGCAAAGGTAATGGATATACCTATGCCTGGACATTTAAATTATTTGAATGAAAATCTTGAGGATACAATAACTGAGTTGGATAATTTGATTAATAATCATGATGTAGTATTTTTATTAACTGATTCGAAAGAGTCTCGATATTTTCCATGTTTAATGATAGCCGAGAAGCAATATAATTCTTTGAAGGAATTACAAGAAGGTGTGAATGATTATAGTGATGATATAAATAGTAATAATAATAATAATAATATTAGTATTCGTAGTAGTAGTATTAGTAGTAGTAGTATTCGTAGTAGTAATAAATTTACAGAACATGATAATGTGTTATGTGAAGAAGAAAATATGATTACACATGAATATATAAAGAATATAAAATGTAGAAAAATTGTGGATAATTCTTTAAATAATATATCATTATATGAACAAAATAATAATATATATAAATCTCTAAATAATATACATATGTATGATAGATATCAAGAAATCTTTTATAATAATATTCTTACGAGTGTAAAAAGATTATGTAAAATGCCTCCTTTAGGTATTACGGTAGCAATAAGCTTTGATTCATTTGTTGTGTTAAGACATTCTTATTTATATTTTAAAGGTGCATGCTATTTTTGTAATGATATGCATTGTCCTTCAGATTCTTTATCCTATAGAACATTAGATGAAAAATGTACAGTTACTAGATGTGGTATAAGTAATATAAGTAGTAGTATAGCTACAGAATTATTATTAGCCTTAACACAACATCCTTTATATTTTTTTGCTCCACATATAGACAAAGATCAATATATATATAATTATGATAATGATATTAATCAAAAGAAGAATTCGGACATTTCTAATATATTCACTTCATGTTTAGGTGCTACGCCCCATATAATGAATTTTAATTTAGCCAATTTTACAATTAAAAAAATATTCTGTGAACCTTTTGAAAAATGCATGTGTTGTTCAGAACGTGTAATACTTAAATATCAGGAGGATAAAATAGATTTCATACGAAATGTACTTTTTAAAGAAAAAAAAAAAATAATAAATAAATAAATAATAAAGCTAACAAATAATACGACAGAAAAGAAAATATTCTATATACATAGATACATACATATATATATATATATATATATATATATATATATATAAATACATTATATGTTTTATCTTTTTTTATTTCAGGTTATTAGGGATAGTTCCATTCTAGAAAAAATTACAAATATGGATCAACTCAAAGTTGAAGAGAATGATGTTATAATCTTGGAATAATTTTTTTTTTTTTTTTTTTTTTTTTTAAAGATTAATTTTTATGCTTATATGGTGTAATTAAATTTTTAATTCTTTTATCTTCATTTGTATTAAAACAAATTATTTTATTTTTTTTATTATTTTGTTTTTTTGTTTGTGTGTGCTTAATATATATTTAATTGTTTTTTTTTTTTTTTTTTTTTTCTACATTATTCTTCTTCATGAATAGGTAATAGGATATATACAAATAAATAAATA
>NC_033656.1:921877-927933 GCF_001601855.1 Plasmodium reichenowi | reverse complement strand
TCAATTATTAATGTTTTTGATATAAAATATTTAAATATTATAAATTATATAATGAAGATTTTTTTTTTTTTTTTTTTTTTTCTTGTTTTTAAATTGCTCTATATTAAATGTTATTATTTTCTATCCCTTACTTTTAAATCAATGTTATATAATATGTTATTATAATTTTTAATTTATATAAGAAATCTATGTATATATTATATATATATTTTATATATATATAAATTATATATAATATATATGTATATATATTATATATATATATATATATATGTATATATATTATATATATATATTATTTAAATATTTAATTATACTTTTTAATTAAAATACAGCATGCAACATTCAAGGAAATATTCTAACGTGTATAAATTTCATTAACATTGTTTTTTTTTAATTTATTATTATTATATTATTATTTTTTTTAAATAATACAACTCAACTATTTATAATATCATGTAATAAAAAAACATAATTATATTATATATTTACATATATAATTATAAAATTATATTAATTATATTACTATTTTTTTTTTTTTTTTTTCTTATTACGTTGTTGTTTTAATTTTACTTTTTTTTATACTAATGAATAATATATTATATATATATTTTTATAATATATTATTAATATTTATTTATTATTATTTTATATTTATTTTTTTTTATCCATCTATAAAAATAATGTGAGATTGTTTTATTATATATAATATATATAAAACTATATATAATTTATTTTGTTTGTTTCTTTTTTCTCTTAAATATAAATAATAAATACTTTTAATAATATATGTATAATAAATTAAATATAAAAAAAAATAAAAAATAAGAGTGTACGTTTATTAAGAACATTGAATTTTTTTTTTTTTTTTTTTGTAGGTGAAATTATATTTGCCTAAATGTAAAATAGTTAGTTTAAAAAAAAAAAAAACAATAATAAATAAATAAATATATAAATAAATAAATAAATAAATAAATAAAAATATTATATAAAATATAATGTATAATATTTTAAGACTTATAATGTTTTTATGACAACATCAACATTATTAGTTTTTAATTTATAAATATATTATATATATATATATATATATATATATATATATATATATATATATATATATATATATATTATATATACATATAAAATTTTTATTATAATAACGTGTTATCTATGTGAAAGAAAAAAATAAACAATGTTATAAAATAAAATAAATAAAATTAATATATTATACACCTAAGAAATTATTCTACAATTAATAATGATAAGAACTTTTAATAATATTAAAATATAATTATAATATATAAAATATATATTCATGTTAAAATTATATGGATATTTTATTTATTATGAATAAAAAAAAAAAGCAATTTTATCAATATGTATTATATATATATATTTATATTTTATATACATTATTAATATATATATTATGTGGAACTATCCTTAAAATATATATAAATATATTTTATTATATATGTTTATGTTCATTTTGTCGAACATATTTTATTATAAAATTACATGTTGCACAAAAATGTTATTAAAAAGAAAATTATATTCTATTATTTTATTATAAAAAAAAAAAAAAAGAAAATTCAAACCATTTTATCAACATATTATAAATATATATATATATATATATATATATATATATATATATATATATTATATATATTATATATTTATTTATTTATTTATTAATTATATATGATAATAATTTAAAAAAAAATAATTTTATAGCCCTTGATAAAAATATACAAATAATATATATATAATATTTTATATATATATATATATATATATATATATTTTTTTTTTTTTTTTTTTTTTAATTTTTAATATCGTTAAATTGTGAATGAAAAAAATAATTATGGTTATTTTTTTTCTTCTAAGCAAGATATGTAAATATAATGCTATTTTAAAGTCTTTAAAAAAAAAGAATAATAAAATAGTTTTAAATATAATAACCAAAAAACAAGAGCCTCATTTATATCATAAATTATACAATAATATTTATAATAATAAGAATAAAATTAAGATTAAGAAGAAGGATAATAAAGAAGCCTCTTTTTTTTATATAAATAATTCTAAGAAAAAACTTTTTGACGAACAAGGGAATACATTAATATTACATAAGAGAAATAATTGGATTAATAAAAGAGATAATATTGTGGAAAATCATAAGAACATAAAAACCAAAAAACATCTTTTTTTAAAATTATTTATTAGTAAAAATAATTATATATATAATACAAAAATGTTTTCTTCATGTATTAATAATAATTCTAATACAAACGATGTAGAGGTTATGAAAAAGAAACTTGTGGTAGGAGAAAATCCTCAATTTATAAAGAAGAGATTAGAAAAGTTTAATGAAATAAAAGAAAAACGTAAACAAGAATTAGAGGAAAATTTTGAACAATTAAGGAAACCTATAACTATCGAATTATTAGATGGTTCTATTAAATCAGGAGAAAGTTATGTGACCACACCTTTTGACATAGCTCTTTCCATATCCAAAAGATTGGCTGAAGATTCTATAGTATGTAAGGTAACGTATTTAGAAAAGGTGGACGTGGAATTATGTGACATAGAAGAGGGGGATGACCATAATGAACAAACCAACGATGCGCTTGAGGAGAACAGTAAAGAGGATAAAAATGAAAATAATAATAATGAAAATGAAAATAATAATAATGAAAATAATAATAATAATAATGAAAATAATAGCGATGATGGTCATAATAATTACAATAATTACAATAATTACAATAATAATAATAGTTATAGCCATACAATGAAAAGTATTTTGTGGGATCTAAACGTTCCTCTTCTTGGGAACTGCAAACTAGAATTTATTAATATTCAATCAGAAGAAGGACAAAAAATTTTCTGGCATTCTTCTGCTCATATTTTAGGTAGTAGTTTAGAAAAATTGTTCGGAGGATTTTTAACCATTGGTCCAGCTTTAAAAGAAGGATTTTATTATGATATTTTTTTAAATAATTTTTCTATTAATAATGAAGATTATAAAAGAATTGAAGATGAATTTAATAAGTTAGTTAAAGAAAATGTTCCATTTGAAAAGGTTATATGTACAAAAGAAGAAGCATTAGAATTATTTGAATATAACCCTTTTAAATTAGAACTTATAAGATCAAAGATTCCAGATAATAAAAAGACGTCGGTTTATAAATGTGGGAATTTTATAGACTTATGTTTAGGTCCACATATAAAGAATACAGGAAAGGTAAAGACATTTAAAGTATTGAAAAATTCGTCAGCTTATTGGTTAGGACAAAAAGAAAATGATAGTTTACAAAGAGTTTATGGTATAAGTTTTCAAAAAAAAAGTGAATTAGTAGAATATTTAAAATTTTTAGAAGAAGCTAAAAAAAGAGATCATCGTAATGTTGGGAAAATATTGAATTTATTTTTTTTTGAAAAAGAAACATCACCAGGTTCCTGTTTTTGGTTACCACATGGTTCAAAAATATATAACAAATTAATAGAATTTATAAGAAAAGAATATCGTATAAGAAAGTATGAAGAAGTTATATCTCCAAACGTATTTAGTTGTGATTTATGGAAAACATCAGGACATTATCAGAATTATAAGGATTGTATGTTTTTGTTTAATGTTGAGAATAAAGAATGGGGAATGAAACCTATGAATTGTCCAGGTCATTGTTTAATGTTTAAACAATTAAATGTCTCTTATAGATCATTACCTGTACGTCTGGCAGATTTTGGAGTTTTACATAGAAATGAAATATCAGGAAGTTTGAGTGGATTAACACGTGTAAGAAGATTTCAACAAGATGATTCTCATATATTTTGTTCAATGGAACATATAAAACAAGAAGTTCTAAATACATTAAATTTTCTCTTTTATGTTTATAATTTATTTGGATTCAAATATGAATTATTCCTTTCAACACGACCTAAGAAATTTATAGGACAAATATCTACTTGGAATCTCGCAGAACAACATTTAAAAGATGCTCTAGATGCAGCAAATATTCAGTGGAAAATAAATGAAGGAGATGGAGCTTTTTATGGACCCAAAATCGATATACTAGTAAAGGATAGTTTAAATAGAACACATCAATGTGGAACTATACAACTAGACTTTCAATTACCTGTTCGATTTAATCTACAATATAAAAATAAAGAATATGTTAATAATAACGAAAAAAATGAAAAAAATCATGACAATGATGATAATATACATAACAATAATTGTCTTAATCATGATGATCTTCATAACAATGAAAAGAAAGAATTTAAAGATCCACAAAATCATAATGAAGACAAAGAACATAATAATATACATGATAATAATTCTTTAAAGCCTAATATAAATGAAGAAGCATTATTAAAAAAAGGATTCGAAAGACCTATCATAATACATAGAGCTATTTTAGGTTCTGTTGAAAGATTTGTCGCTATACTAATTGAACATACAGCTGGAAAATTACCTTTCTGGTTATCACCAAGACAAGCTATTGTCTTACCGATTAGTGATAAATATAATGATTATGCTAATTATGTATATGAAACATTGCATAATAATATGTTTGATGTAGATGTAGATACCTCGGTCAATACATTAAACAAAAAGATAAGAGAAGCGCAATTAAAACAATTTAATTATATTCTAGTTGTTGGTGAAAAGGAATTAACAACTAACACTGTAACTTTAAGAGATAGAGATGATCAAAATAATCAACATGTCTATACCATTCAAGAATTGATAGACAAATTTAATAAGCTCTTGGATGTAAACTCTAGGAAATTTAACCAAATAAAGGAATTTAACTCAAACCAAAGCACTTAATCAATATATATATATATATATATATATATATATATATATATATGTTGCTGTGTGTATGCTTGTATATTTTTTATTATTTTTTTTTCTTCATCTTAAAATGCTTTAATGATGACATAAGTACAAATATATATATATATATATATATTTATTTATTTATTTATTTATTTATTTATTGGTTTAATTATTATGTGAAATGCTTATAAATTTTTTTTATAAGACTTGAAACGTTTATAATTTAAAATTTTATAAATTTACAAAACATATAAAAATATAAATATATATATATATATATATATATATATATATATATGAATAAATTAATATAATATGAATATTTATATTTACAATAAAAGTATATATACAAATGCACAAAATTAAAGAGGTCATATATATCAAATATATAAAAATGTAAACGTTAATATATATATATATATATATATATATATATATATATATATAAACATACGTGTTTTATTTTGTTTTATTTTGTTTTATTTTGCTTTATTTTGTTTTATTTTGCTTTATTTTGTTTTATTTTGTTTTATTTTTTTCCATTTTTAACTTTCCTCATATTTTTTCATTTCTTCAAGTACCTCAGAATTATATGAACAACTTAAATATTTTACATTGTAATACATATGTCCCATTTTACAAAATTTCTCTACATCTATTTGTAAATTATGTTCTTTGTAATAATTTAACATCTTTAATAAAAACTCCTTTCTTTTTAACCACTGACCATATGATTCCCATTCTCTTTTTGTGTTAGCTTCTAATAAAACTTCTTTTTCTTCTCTTGTCATATTTTCAAATATATTTTCCTCAGTTTTATTATCCATCATATATATATAAATATTCTTTTTTTATATAAATATATAATACATAAAAAAAGAAAAATTTTTACAATATTTACAAAAAAAATAAAATAATAAATATATACATAATATATATATATATATATATATATATATATAAATTTTTCTTATTTTTACTATGTGCTTAAACAAGTTGTTATTTTTTTTTTCTTTATCCTTTTTTCCTTATTTTATTTTTAAGGATAGAAATAGAAAAGTAATCAAAAGGCTCGTCCTCATAAGTTTATCATAAAATTGATCATATTGTATTATTTCATAATACCATACAAACAAAAAAAAATGAATATATTATACATACATATAATACATTTTTTTTTTTTTTTTTTTTTTTTTTTTTTTAA
>NC_033656.1:916314-921480 GCF_001601855.1 Plasmodium reichenowi | reverse complement strand
TTATTTTTTTTTTTATTTTTAAATTAAAAAAATATTAAAAAATTTTTTCTTAAAAAAATTAAAAAAAAAATAAAAAAATTTAATTATTTAATAATAACATAAAAAAAAAAAAAAATGAATATATTATACATACATATAATACATTTTTTTTTTTTTTTTTTTTTTTTTTTTTTTAACGTTACATAAAAGATAACTTATATCGACATTTAAAAAAAAATAAAATTATAATCGCCTTCTATAATTTATTTTTTATTTATTAAAAAAAATATATTATCTGCTTCATGTCAAATTAAATATTAAAAAAAAAAAAAAATGAAGATAATGGGAAGTTCATATTATTATATATGTATAATATATATATAATATATATATTTATATATATTATTGAATATGCCTATTTGTATTTGTTCTTTTCATTTTTTTTATGATATAAAAGTTTCTATAATTTTCGAATCGGCTACAAAATATAGTAATATATATATATATATATATATATATTATTTTTTTAATATGTCAAAAAAACGTTTTGTTTAAACAGTTGTACAAAAACATACACCTTAAAAAATTTATTTATGAAAAAAAGGAATTTTCTAATAATACATATTATAACGATTCAAATATATTTCACGTAACTACTATAATGAATTTATACCTTGTGTTTTTAAAACATACTAATTATATAAAAATAATAATTATTATTACATGTTCGATATAAAAAAATAAATATATATATATATATATATATATGTCAATATATAATAAAATATATATTATTTTTTTTTTTGAGGTTCCTCCTAAACTTGTTTTTATGAGAAGGAGAAAGGAATTGCACAAATATTATATATATAATATATAACCAAAATTTTACATATTTACACCTTAAATATATATATATATATATATATATATATATGGGGATAATTTTTTTTTTTTTTCTATTATTTAAATATTAAAGGTTAAAAAATGAATATTGGTATCTATAAATATATTATATATATATATATATATAAATCCAATAATAAATGGTTATATTTATATATATAATATATTTTATAAAGATTTAATCTTAATATTTATATAATGCACGTTTATATAGAAGAACTAAAAAAAAAAAAAAAAAAAAGAAAAAAAAGAATAAGTAAAAAAATAGTACAATTTATATAATATTAACAACTATATATAAATAATAAAAATATTTAAAAGAAAGAAAAGAAATTATATTTAGGCGGATTTATAATATTTATTGATTACATACTATTACAACAAATTATATATATATTTTGTAAAGAAAAATAAAATTATAATATTAGAAAAAAAAACAACCAAAATAAAAAGGAAGAAAAAAAATAAGAAGAAAAAAAAAGAAAAAAGAAAAAAGAAAAAAGAAAAAACAACTTATTTATACATATATATAATATATAACACAATATTAAAAATTAGGTAAATGCTAAATTGGGACTTAATTTTTTATATCGAAAAAAAAAAAAAAAAAAAAAAAAAAAAAAAAAAATGTGCTTTTTGAGTTCATAAAAAATATGGTTCTTATATATATATATATTATTTATTATGTAAATTTTCTGATACCCATTTTGTAATATAAATATTAACAAAAATGCTAAACATATAAACATTTCTATGCCTATATTTAATATATATAATAATATATTTTTTTTTTTTATGTACAATTTTATATAACAACCATTAAAAAACTTTTCCGTCAATTTGTAGAAAGTTATAGAAACACATCTATTAAATATATTAATATTTTTATTTCTTCTTCTTTTTTTTTTTTTTTTTGTTTTGTTTTATTTTTACCCCTTCAAAAGTCAATAAAAAACGTTAATTATGAGGATTTTACACATTAAGAACAAATATTTTGCGAACTCATATTTTTAGGACCCATTCGTTTTATGTTATGTTATTTTATTTTATTTATTTTGTTTCTTCTGTTTTTACGATATAATTAAAACAACATATGGAGTACTACAACCAACATTTAAATAATTTCAAAAAAAAAAAAAAAAAAAATAATAATAATAAATAAATAAAATATATATTTATATTTATGATTTGAATTTTTTAGGAATATTAATTAAAGTATTAAATTAAAATAATAATTTTTTCATAATATGAAAAATTTAGGAATATAATATGAATAAATAAATAAATATATATATATATATATATAGATATATATATAGATATATTTTTTTCTCATGTTTATATTTTAAAATAAATTATACAGTATTATTTTATATAAGATATATTTTTTTTTATTCAATTTAATATAGATAATATACATATTGGATTTTTATAACATATACATGTATAACTGTATATATTTATGAAGGCTGAAGATATATATATATATATATTTTATATGTGCCATAATATTATTATATTAAGTAATATATAAATATATATATATATATATATATATATATATATTTATATTTATATTTATTTATTTATGTATTTCCTTATTAATTATGGCAAGTCCAAATACTACACAACCAGAAATAATTTTAAGTGAAGAAAAAAAAGCTAGCTTAACAACACAATCGACTAGTAACAACACGAACGATGGAAACGTTTTGGAAGAACAAAAAACATTAACATTTCAACAGCAACCAATACCGGTCCCTAATATAGAAAGAACAGAAGATAATGTAATAGAAAATATAAAAAAAACAGATTTATCTAATAAAGATGAAAATACAACCATAAGTATAAGTACAAATACAAATACAAATACAAACATAAATACCAACACAAATTCCAACACAAATAGCAACATAAATAGCAACATAAATAGCAACATAAATAGCAACATAAATACCGACATAAATACCGACATAAATACCGATATAAATGCCAACACAAATTCCAACACAAATACTAACATAAATACCGATATAAATACCAACACAAATTCCAACACAAATACTAACATAAATACCGATATAAATACCAACATAAATACCAACACGAATTCCAACACAAATACTAACATAAATACCAATACAAATACCAACATAAATACCAATGAAAAAACACAAGATGCAAAGTTTCAATATAATGGTGATGTTTCAAAAGCATTTTTATCCCCTCCTGTTTTTCATCTTACAGAAATTATGCATGATGAAAGATGTTTTAAAAAAATGAAAGGTCATGTCACTGTCGAAATAAATGGAGATATATGTATATATGGTGGTATGTTACACGATAAATGTGTTGAGAATTTTATAAGATATGTTCCTGGTATTAATTTATTCGAAAAAATGCGCTTGAATTCAAATGATATTGTCCCTAGAGCATATTGTTCAGGTAATGTTATAACAGAGGATAATAAAAAAAATATTATAATTTTTGGAGGTATTAATGAAAAAGATGAAATTGTTGATGAAACATATAAATTTGATTTCCAAGCAAAGAAATGGGAACTTATTGGAAATAAACTTTGCCCACGTGCAAGATATAAGCATGCTTCTTTCAGTTTTAATGATTTTTTATATATTCATGGAGGATTAGATGTTAATAATTCCTTATTAGCTGATATGTGGTGTTTCTCTAAAAATTCATGGAGACCAATTAAACAAATAGATAGAATTCCTGAACCAAGATATGCTCACAGTTTAATATTTTCGTTTTATGGAAATGCTAAATTGGTGTTTTTATTTGGGGGTAATAAAAAAGGATATAATGCAGCTTTAGGTGATACATGGATTTTTAATATTAATACAAACAGATGGAAAGAAATTACCAACTCTTCTGGATCCAAGCCTTGTGCTCGTTGGGGGTAAGTCCAAAAATAAATAAATATATACTTATATAAATATACACATTCTACATATGTACATTTTTTTTTTGTTTCTCTTTCCCTATATATATATATATATATATATATATATATGTGTATATATATTAATACTATTTATATTTTTTCTCATATAATTATATTAATATTTTAATAAATATTGGTTATTTACCTGAATTGTTCATATATTTTCATCCTTTTTTTTTTTTTTTTTTTCTAACTAGCCATTCTTCTCAGCTTTTTGATAACGAATGGATGATAATATATGGTGGTATAACTAATGGATGGATTGATAATTATGCATTATCAGGTATAAAAAAAAAAGTGAAAAAATAGATGTAGTAATATTGAAATTTAATAAGATCATACACATCATAAAATATATATATATATATATAAACATAATAATTCTTTTTTTTTTTTTTTTTTTACTAGATATGTACGCATTAAACATATTCACGTTTTCATGGTTTGAAGTTGATATAAGTACATCCAAGAATTTCGATAGAGGATATTACGGTTCCTTATGTTTCCTTCCATATAAAAAATCCTTGTTTGTTTTTGGAGGTACAGATAATTCAGAAGATCATTCTGATGTATTTAGTATGTCACCATTAGTAACATATGTATCTTATAAAACGTTGACAGGAAAGATAGAACAATTAAATACGAGAATGAAGAACATTAATGAAACATCATCTGGGAACGAAAATATTAACATATCAGAATTTGAAACAAAAATTACAGAATTGAAAGAAGATATAAATAAAATAAATTTTATGATGAAAGCCTTTGAGGCCAAATTTTGTGGTAAGATAAAAAGTAAACATAACAAAGGAATTTAAATATAAATACATATATTTATATTTATTTATTTATATATTCATTTATTCATTTATATTTATGTTTCTATAATTATATGTCCACACACATATAAATGTATCAAAAAAATTATTTATTAAATGAAATGCATATGGAAAAAAAAATTAATATATACATATATATATATATATATATATATATATTTATATCACTTTTATTTTTATTTTATTATTTATTTTTTTATAGAATTGGAAAAATTAAATGAGCAATGCGAAAAACTCCTTTCAAAAAATATAAATACAGAAGAATTACAACATCTTGAACAACGCATAAGAAAATTGGAATCTTCAAATGTTTTAATGAAACATGAAAGTATATAAATTACAAATTATAATAAAAGAAACCAAAAAAAGAAAAAAAAAAAAAAAAAAAAAAAAAAAAAAAAAAAAAAAAAATTAAAAAAAATTTATTTAATTAAATTTTTTTATTTTTTTTTTTTTTTTTTTTTTTTTTTTTTTTTTTTTTTT
>NC_033656.1:914466-916214 GCF_001601855.1 Plasmodium reichenowi | reverse complement strand
AAAAAAAGCTGAACCAAAATGTGAGAGATTAAACATTTGAAACATTTTATATGTTTTTATTTACTACTATTTTTTTATATTTTTATTTTTTAATCTATCAATTATTATTTTGTTTTCATTTTTATTTTTTTCTACCTTTATTTTTTTTGTTTTTTTGTCATTATTATTATTTCATTTTATTTTATTATGTTGAAATAAAAATATACAAATCTTTTTCATCAATAATAATAATAAAAAAAATACAGAAACTTTTCTCATATATTTTTTTATATCCTTTATTTTATTTTATTTATTTATATTTTTCATTTTAAATATGAATTGTGTTGAGAAATGTTTTTTTTTAATTCTACTGAAGTTGTAATTGTAACAACCAAAGAAAAAAAACAAAAAAAAAAAAATTTAAATATTCTTATAAAATGAATTAACATTAAAAAAATGAAAAAAGAAAAAAAAAGGGATTCTATAAATATTAACATATATATATATATATATATATTTATTATTATCGCTTCTAAAAATATTAGGTTTAAAAAGATAGAGAAAAAAAAAAAAAAAAATTAGTTCAAAAAAACAAGTTGCATGGTGCACACATGTATATATATCTATATTAAAAGAAAAAAAATAAATATATGAAATATATATATAATATATAATATATGCAGTTTTAATGTCATTTTTCGGTTTTGTTATTTATTTATTTTTCTTTTTTCTTTTTTCCTTTTTCTTTTTTCCTTTCATTTTTGGGTTTATTGTTCTCTCTAATATTTAATTTTTTTTCTTCATATAATATATCCAATTTAACAAACTTGTAGAAAAAATGGTTACAGGTTTATAATCAGGTTCTATATCTTATATATATATATATATATATAATAAAATAATAATAATAAAAAAAAAAATATATATATATATATAATATATATATATATTATATATATTTAAGAGAGAGAGTATAAAAAATATTAAAAAAAAAAAAAAAAAAAAAATGACAACTAACAAATTTTTACTTTTAAAAAAAGAAGATTCTTATTTATCCAAGCTGACACATGAAACAGTAATATTTGGTGAGAATTTGTATAAGATCGTTTCAAAGACCCTTAGTAGTACTAGTACAGATCCATTAAATCAAACATCTAATGAAAATTTGGATTCTATTTCTTTTTGTTCTGAATTATTACCTTTTTATTGTAAATCCGAAGTAATACATCAAGGCGACATATTTAATGTTCGTTTTGGTCATTCATGTCTTATAGATAAGCATATAGTTTATATTTATGGGGGGAATCAGGATATTAAATCATATAACACCAAATTAATAGAGTTTAATCTATGTAATAAAATAAATAATATATATAAATATATATATATATATATATATTATTATTTCATATATTTCTTAATATATATATATATATATTTATTTATTTTTCTAGTGAATAATCTTTTTAAAAAATTGGATGAAAAGAATCCTCCCAAACCACGCTATTTTGCAACATTAAATTTAATTTACTCCACTGAAAAAAAAGAAGATTGTTTATTTCTTTACGGAGGTAAAAGAGGGTCATATATTACCAATGACACTTATGTGTATTGTATAAAGGATAAAACATGGGAGCATATTAAGGTAAAATTCTCCCCCCCACCAGTTTTTGGTCATGTCAGTTTTAAATATAAAAATATTATATTTATACATGGAGGTAATCAAAAAAAAAAAAAAAATATACACATATATATGTATATAATGAAAT
>NC_033656.1:908449-914366 GCF_001601855.1 Plasmodium reichenowi | reverse complement strand
CCCATAATAAATAGAAATGAGCATATGTATAATATATTCTCATAATTTGTATAATTTCTTTTCACAGGCATAGCTCTACCGTACTAAACGATAGATGGTTTTTATTATGTGGGGGTTATAACCTATCCTGGTATCAAAAGTCAAGCCTCTTGGGTAAGGGAAATATATGAACATAAAATATGGATGTACCCATATAACTAAATAAATATGAACACACATACATACATACATATATATATATATATATATATTTTATTATTTATTTATTTTATTTTATATTTTTTTTAAGATATATATGCCTATGATATCAATTTAAACACGTGGTCATGCTTAAACGTATACGGAATGCTCCTTGTAACCCACCACTTTTATGGAAATATAATTCAAGTTGACGATAGTGGTTACTTTTTCATTTTTGGAGGTTTGAGAAATAATGAAGCCTCTTCCAAAATATATAAATTCACCCCCTTGTTACCCTCATACTACTTCAAGTATAAAAAAAAAAAATATAATATATTATATTATATTATATTATATTATATTATATATCATTTTATCATACAACTAATATCATGTTTATATATATGTTTTATTTTTCCTTTTCATTTTATAGAGTTTTGAAAAATAAAATAGACGATATAAACAACAAAGTACACTATCTAGAGAACAATCCAAGACGCAGCATGAATCCTATATTCAGCAAAGAAATAGCTGAAATAAGATATGCCTTAAGCGCAATTTCTTTTACCATTGTTCGATATGTGCAACTAATAAATGATTTAAATGAAAAAATAAAAATTTCAAACGAGCTTGTCAAGCGAAATTATTTATCTATATTAGAAAAAATGGAATCTAACAGAAAGTACTATGATGAATTAAACAACAGAATTGATGTTCTTGATAATTCAATTATGAACAAAACATCCAAAATAAATCAGAATAATCATAATAATAATAATAATAATAATAATAATGGGGATATTTTGAAAAGTGAAGAAATTGTTAAAAGTGACGAAAATATAAAAAATGAAGAGATAATTAAAAGTGATGAAATCGTTAAAAGTGATGAAATCGTTAAAAGTGATGAAATCGTTAAAAGTGATGAGATTATTAAAAATGACGAGATTATTAAAAATGACGAGTTAATTAAAAATAAGGAACATAACAAAAATATAGACACTAATAAAAACGATGAGAAAAATGAAAAACAAGAAGAAAGCATCACCAATGATGACCTTTCAAATAAACAACAAAATGTAATCAATTAAATTTTATATAACATGAACGAACTAGCCAAAAAAAAAAAAAAAAAAAAAAAAAAATATATATATATATATATATAATAAAACTTAAAATAACCTGACCAATTAAGGACAAAATGAAAAAAAAAAAATATATATACATATTAATATAAAAAAGTTGTATGTTCTTTTATAATAATTTATGATGATAATTAAAAGAATAATGAAATATGATACACATTTTAATTATGTGAATACAACTCTGTATGATATTTTTCTTTCCTTTTCAAAAAATAACCTAATGTTATGTATTCTTTGTAAATGATATAAATAAAATATATATATATATATATATAATATTTATGCTTCTAAACTTTCTTGGTAGAACATTCTTTTTTTTTTTTTTTTTTTCCATATTTGTTGAAATGTTGTTCATTAAAATTTACTATAGATTATATATGGTTGTCATTATATATATGACTTTATATTAAAAACTTTCTATATTCTTCTAATTTTTTTTTTTTTTTTTGGTATTTTGTATTATTTTGTTACGTTTTTCTTTTTGAAAAGCGATACAAGATAAAAATGTTTACATAATATAAATATATATATATATATTTATATATATGTATGTATATTTTTTATTTTATTTTGTATTATATATATATATATATATATGTACACATAATTAATACTTGAAATGAACGAAAAAATAATTATGAAAAAAAAAATAAAATAAATAAAAAAAAATTTCATATTTTTTCCAATTTTTTTCCTTCTTATTAAATATAATAAAAACAAATGAAAATATTTCATTTTTAAAATGTGATAAGAAATTGTGAACAAAATTTGTACAAATTAAAAAAATAAAACATTAACATTATTAATATATATATATATTAGATACTGAGAAAATATATTGCCTTTAAAATATTATACTGGAAAAATGGTGTTCATACCAGTTGAAGTAATTTTTAAATCTTTCCCAAATTTTTCAAAAGATCGAGTAAAATTTTTAAGGCGTTATAGGTAAACAAAAAAATAAATAAATATATATATATATGTATATATTTATATATTTATTTATTTATATATGTGTTTGGTGTATATGAAATAGATGTACATGTGTAATAATATACAAATATATATATATATATATATATATATATATATATATATATTATATATATGTATACATACATATTTGTGTATTCATTTATTATTATTATTATTATTATTATTATTTTATTTTATTTTATTTTTTGTTTAGTTTTTTGAGTTTGTTTTTAGGAGCCGCTTTTACCTATAAAGCACACACACCAGATTTCACTGTAAGAAGTTATAAGCCTTCATACTTTTACAAACATCATTTGAATAAATTAAAGACAAAAGGAATAATTGACGAAACAAAATATGAAAAACTGTTGAACAACCATTAAAAAAAATTAAATAAGAAGTCCAAAAAAAAAAAGTTATATACACTTTAATATATATATATATATATATATATATATATGTATAATTTTTTTTTTTTTTTTGTATCTTATAATTAATATAGAAAAAGCCTAAACAATATAAATTTTGGAGATTCAAACATTTTTATGGAATACATATATTAACATACATTTATATAATTAATTTTTTTTTTTTTTTTTTTTTCTAACATCCATATGGAATAATATATTACATATATATATATATATATATATATATATATATATATATATATTTTTCATAATTTAATAATCTGTAAACCTTTTATTAGTTTAATTATATTCTATACCTTAAGTAATATATATTATATTTCCTATTAAAAAGGAAAAGAAAAATATACATTACATATAAATAAATATATAGAAGCATTTATTTACAAAATTTTTTTTAAAATATGCTTTTAAATAAAAAGAGTTTCTCTCTATATATTATAATATACTTGTAATAATATATTTTGTATATAATAAATTATAAATAGAAAAAATAAAAATATATAATAAATTTATAAACATATTATTTTATATATATATTATTAATGTTGATTAAAAGGCCTTAAAAAGTTAAAACAATAAATAAAGAATATTATTTGTATGTATAACGTGTATGTTTATATATCCCATTGGAATCATTAAATGGATTTTTAAATATGCGTTATACAAATTATACATATAATATATATATATATATATATATTATATTTATATAATATTATTTTTATTTACTTTTCATTATACGATGAGCTGTTATATATAATTATGAAGAGTTTAAAAACATTTAAACATTTTAAGGCATATTTATTATATATATAAAATATAAAAATTATATTATACTTATTTATTTATTTATTTTTATTTATTTTTTTTTTTTTTAAGGTGTTTTCTTAAAAATTAGTATACTTTAATATTTTTCCATATATCATTAAACTTTCATATTATTACCATTTAAAAAAAAAAGAAGAAACAACTTAATATACATATATATATTATATATATATATATATATATTTATATTTATATATAATCTTTTTTTCTTTTTTTTTTTGAGCTTTAAAATAAAAGTTTATAATATATATATAATAATAAAACCCTTAAATAAAAAAAAAAAAAATAGATACTTTTTAGTAAATATAATATTATCTAATTATTACCATATAGTATAGAAAAAGCATAAAATAAATGAAAAAAAAAAAAAAAAAAAATTGTTTCATTTAAACCATATTAACAAGATAAAGGATAAATAAAAAGTAAAATCATTGTAAAAGTGAAATTGTAATATTTATAAATACTTATTTGTAATATTTATAAATACTTATTATTTTTTTTATAATATCATAAAAGTATAACCATATTAAAATATTTTTAAAATATATTTATTCTGTTTTTTGTATTACGACCCAGACTCATTTATAATATACTACTTAATAATATTATATATATATATATATATATATATATATTTATATATTTATATATTTATTTATTTATTTATTTATTAACAATGAAACTAGTACATTTTTTGATGAAATTAACAAACGAAAATGTAACTATAGAACTTAAAAATGGAACATTAATAACAGGGATAATAACAGCGGTAGACATAAAAATGAATACACATATGAAAAATGTGAAGGTTGTTATAAAAAATAAAAATATAGCTGAATATAATGTAAATACCAAACAATTTTTATCTTTAGAGCATGTAACCATAAGAGGTAATAATATAAGATATTTTATTTTATCCGATAGCTTACCCTTGGATTCATTATTAGTTGAAGATACAACACCAAAAAAAATATCTAAAGATAAAAGCTTTTCACATCGAGATAAAGGAATGTCCAAAGGTGCTAAAGGACGAGGAAGAAAATTATCTAAAAGATAATTTTTTTTTTTTTTTAAATCCTATTTTTGTCTTACATTCAAAAAAATAAAATATATATCTATATATTTATTTGAAAAAATATACCCATAATATGTAATTCTACATATATATATATATATATATATATATATATATATATATATATATATAAATTTTTTTTTTTATGTGTATATGTTTTTTTTTTTCTTTTTTTTTTTTTTTTTACCATTCTTATGAATATATGTTTATATATATATACTTGTAATTATTGTATTAATATTTCATGCTAACTAATAAATAAAAATAATTTACATATATATACACATTTAATTTTATTTTTATTGTTACCCTTCTCAATTATCACTGTCCTTTTTTATTTGATCATTTTAACAATTCATATATTTTTTTAAAAGCATACTATGTTATATTATTTTAATTTATTTTTGTGTAATTTTTTTTTTTTTTTTTAAAAACAATACAAAATTTGTTGACTTATATTTTGTATGTATAAAGAAATTTTCCTTTAAAGGAAAATACTTAACTGTACATATATAATATATATATATATATAAATATATGTATTTTTTTTTTTAAACCTTCTTACAAACTGTAGATATGAAGTATATAATTTTTAAATTTAACGTGGTTTTATACTTAAAGGTTATTAAATAAAGGAAAATAGAAAAATATTATATATATATATATATATATATATATATATATATATATATATATATACATATATATATATATTTTTTTTTTTTTTTTTGTTCATCATTATTATAAATAATTCACCTTAATTTATAATCCTTTTGTCATATTTCATATTTTATTCATAACAACACCCAAAATGTTTTTAACATTAAAAATGTAAAAATATAATTTTTAAATTATATTGTTGATTTATTAATTTATATATATATATATATATATAATAAAAAAAAAAAAAAAAAAGAAATTTCTACATAATAATAAATGAATAATAATCCATATAAAATAAAAATATATAAATATATATATATATATATATATATATATATACTATTATAAATACGTGAACTGGAATAATGAATAAGCACTTAATAAAATTAAAATGTTCCTAATAATAATACATATATAATAATATATATATATATTATATATATAAACATAGCATCCATCATGTGAAAATGTAAACATAGAAGAGGTTCTACAAATCATAAATAAAATAATGAATATTTAAATATAGAATTATATTTATGAATATATACATTTATTTTTTTGTGTTTTTTTTTTTTTTTTTTTCCTTAAATATAAATAATATATCCTTATATCATAACAAATAT
>NC_033656.1:905294-908349 GCF_001601855.1 Plasmodium reichenowi | reverse complement strand
TATTTATAAAAATAAAAATTTATTTTTTTGTTTTTTTTTTTTTTTTTTTTTTCTTAAAAAAAAAAAAAAAAACCTTATAAAAAAAAAAAAAAAAAAAATTTGAAAATAAAATTATTAAATAAATTATTTACACAAAAAAAAAAAAAAAAAAAAAAAAAAATGCATATAATAAATATATCCTCCTTTTTTATAAAATAGATGTCATATAATAAATTTAAAATATTATATTGAAAAACATCAAACTATAAATACATATATGCATATAATATAGATATATATATATATATATATATATATATATATATATATATAATAATACAAAAAATATTTTATATGATATTATGTTTGTATAAAATAAAATAATAATAACATATTGATAAAAAAAAAAAAAAAAAAAAAAAGAGAGAGGTTCAAAGGGTAATTATAGTGAAGCTCATAATATTATCAGCTAAAATATAGAATGAAGAAAAACATATTTAATAATGTATTTATAAATATAAAATTTCAAAAAAATTTAAAATATAATAAATTTATATCTTCAAAATGTATACAAAATATTTATGTTACAAATAAATGGAATTCTACCTTATGTGTATACAATCAATATTTATGTTCTCCCACTCAATTAATAAGTACTAGGAAAAAATTCTCAACCTTTATGAGGAATGTCATAGAGCAGGTGTGTTTACAAGAGAAGTTGTAAATTTGTTATATGTATCAATATATATATATATATATATATATATTATGTATGTATTTCTTTTTAATATATGAAAAACCATGAAATTTCCATTTTGTTATATATTATCATTTATCTCTTTATTTTATTTATTTAATTATTTTTTTGATTTTTAAAAATTTTTGTTATTTTTTTCACTCTTTTGGTTAGGTTAAAAAAGACATGAAGGAAAATAAACAATACCAAGAAGCTCTAAAAGAACTTAAAGAAAAAACAGAGATAGACGACAAAAGAATAAAATTAAAAAAACGAATTGAAGAAAATATAGATTTTTTTCAAAAATTAAAAGAGAAAAATGTGGAAGCTGTTAAAATATTATACAACGATGTGAATAACTTTGTTACATATTGTTTTACCAAATATTATGCTTTAAAATTAAGTAAAAATTTATGTATTCAATTTTTTGTTACATTGAAAAATGTGTTCATAAAATCAACAAACAAATTTACAGAATTGTCAGAAAAGTGGGATGAAAATAGCGCCTTTGTTAAATTAGATAAGTGGCGTCAAGATATGGCTATAAAAAGATATAAAAAAAAAAAAGAAAAAGAAAACGAAAATCAGCATATTAATAATAATATAAATGAAGAAAATGATAATTGTATATTGCATAACAATGATGAACCAAGTAATAATATAATTAATATAAATAAAAAAAAAAAAAAAAAACATATGAACACAAATATAATGGAAGAAAATACTACAGTTGAAAATAATGAAACAGAAAATGATAAATCACAAAATTATGAACTTATTTTAGCCCAAGAATCAGCATGGGATAAATTTGGAAGCAAATTAAAAGATATGCCATTTTTAAATAATTTTTTTGAAAACCCTATTTTAGGGAAATTATTTGGTGAAACCGAACTAGCTGCAGCTTTAAGAGAAATGAAAATGATCGATAAAAATTTTAAACTCTCAGAACTTATGTATTTATTTGAATATGTTATATCAAAACATATTGTGGAATCCTATCTAATAGGAGATGAAGAAACCTTAAGGTTACATTGTGGGTCATCAGCTTTTAATTCTTTAAATGCAAGCATTACTGAAAGGAAAAAAAAAAAAGTCTTTCTTGATACAAATGTTCTTATTTATAAAAATCATGAACTTAAAGGAGCACAAAGAATGGAAGAAAGCTCACCTTGGTTTATATTTACTTTTCACACACAACAAATCAACTGCCTAAAAAATAAAAATGATGAAATTATTGAAGGAAAAATTGATGACATAAGAGAAGTTGTCTATACCATAGCTCTGTCAAAACATCCAGAGCCAGAAAAAGAGGGATTGTTATATCCATATATTGTAAGAGAGTTTGCAATTATTGGAAACACTCCATCATGGTAAAAAATTTTAAAGTATGAAACCACCTGAGCGAGTCACATAAAAAAAAAAAAAAAATATATATATATATATATATATATATATTTATTTATTTATAAATGAACAAAATGATATATTTTTATGAACAGAATGATATATTTTTATGAACAAAATGATATATTTTTATGAACAAAATGATATATTTTTATGAACAAAATGATATATTTTTATGAACAAAATGATATATTTTTATGAACAGAATGATATATTTACCTGAACAGAATGATATGTTTTTATGAACAACATCAAATATAAGCATATTCCAATGGAATGAAAATTTTAATAAATACACATATAACCATATATATGTTTCAGAATGTTCATGTGTAAATAAAGCAGGATCGTTTAAAAGAATAAATGAATTATTATATAATAAATAAAGGTATTTATAAATGTGAAAAAAAAAAAAAAATTATTAAGAAGACTCATGTGTAAATTTTACAATTTTAAAGGCCAGTTATGTAAAAATATATAATATATGGATACCTATGGAAAGAATATCATGATGATCAATTAATTTTATTTATAAGGATTATGAAAAAAAAAAAAAAGAAAGAAAAATGATTTCGTAAAGAAATGAAAATATGTATAACAATTATAATACAATATTTTTAAGTTATGAGATTTTTTATATATATATATACATAAATATATATAATATATATATATGCTTTATCCTATTTTA
The DNA here is from genome assembly GCF_001601855.1 of Plasmodium reichenowi. Classification (NCBI taxonomy): domain Eukaryota; phylum Apicomplexa; class Aconoidasida; order Haemosporida; family Plasmodiidae; genus Plasmodium; species Plasmodium reichenowi. The sequence goes on along the minus strand of NC_033656.1, from coordinate 905,539 downwards.
TAATAATTTTTTTTTTTTTTTTCTTGTAAATTTATTTTTAGCGTTTTTGAATAATGTGATGCATATAATAATATATGTATAATTAATACCTTTTATATTTTTGTATCCTATTTAAATGTTTGTTTCAAATTAAAGATGTTATTTTAGACAATTATTTAAATTGAAGCAAAATTTTTTTATTTATACATTTTTATATTATTCGATGTATATATATATATATATATATATATATATATATATATATA
>NC_033656.1:899305-905194 GCF_001601855.1 Plasmodium reichenowi | reverse complement strand
TATATATATATGTTTATATTTATATATTCTTTTGAGCTCGATATTTATCATCGAATTTTATAATTTTGTGTAGTAGTACCCGTTCAGCTAAAAAAGTAAAGACTATCCTTTACCAGGGAAATATCCAATTCTCCCTGTTCAGGGGATGATGGTATTTTAGTAGCAAATTTGCCCAACCTGATTCTAAAGTTGTTATATATATTTTCTAGAATAGGTTCATTATACAATGTTATAAATGACTCTCGTATAAATTGGTTCATAATATCTACATTACATGCATGAGCCCAATAAGAATCATGTACAGCAGCAAAGCTAAAATTATTTTGAATGACCATTTTTTCTGCTGTCATCATGAGATGTGATGCATCTAGTGAATGAACAAAATTAGGTGGGAATCCTAACCTTTGTTTATTTTTATGTAATTGACTATTTTTATAAGAAATAACACTAATTGATTGTAAAGGTGTATTGACTAGAATTCTATTACCTAATCTGTATGGTTGTTCACATGGTAATCCTATGGGCGATATCCATGTGATTGGTATGTTTAATTCATTAGTAACTTTAGATAAATTATTAAACCATTTTTTTATGATCATAGCTCTTTTAAATATTTCACTTATAGATTCAAATATATAATTGGCAATATATTGTGACAATTTATTAATTATATTTTTATCTAATTCTTTTCCTATCATTGTTTGAATTTTTCCTTTTACTTGATTTTTTGCCCCTATAGATGTTACACCGTAGCATATGGTCATAATGGTTTGTTTAACAACTTTTCTTTTTAAAAGATCAAATTTGAAGCAATAGCTAGCTAATTCGTTTTTATTAACATTAGAATTACAATTCCTATTATGGTTATTATTATAATTGTTAATGCTATTGTTGTATTTTTTGTTTTTGTTTATATTTTCATTAATACTAGAAGATATGATATTATTATGATGACTGTTTGATATATTCAACAAGTCATTTTTTATCTTACTTATGACTATATCTAAAACTACGGAATATATATCTTGTGGTTCATCAGAAGGAATTATATTAACTGCCTTTCCACCATATTTATCTTTTCCTAAGGCTGCATAATGTTGTAAACCGTTACATGTACCATCTTGTTGTATTGGTATACTACTTTTATACTTAGAAACATTAGGAGATTCTAAAGCATTTTTAAGATCTATTGCTACAGCTAATGCTTGCCATGGTTTTTCAGCCATATTCCAGAATTCGATATTATCAAAAGGTTGTTGAGTTAATTTTTTAATATTATTAATATTTTGATCAACCCATTGAATTCTTTTTTGAAAACTTAATTTATCTTTTCCAAATGTATTAGCAAGATGTATTTTTAACCAGAACAATCCTTTATTACCTATTTCTTTTTGTTCGGCGAATGTGATTAGGCTTCTACATATATCATCACTCATATGATGTAGATGTGGTGATAATGGATACATCCTTCCTCTAAAATCTATATTATGAGGGAAATAGATAATATCATTATCTTTGAATGTTTTTGCTACTGCTAATTTTTGTAAGAATGTGGGTCTTTCACTTATTAAGCATTTATTTAATCTATTTATTTCTTCTTTTAATAAAAGATATTTTTTTATTTCTTCATTATTTTGTTCTTTTAAATTAATATATTTTGGTAACGTATAATTTTTATAAAGTGGTATTTTTCCTATGGTTATTCCATGAATATATGCATATTCTATATAATGTAAAATTTCTTTATTAATTTTCCATCCGACATTACCTATTTCGGATACAATATTTTTTATTCTATTTAAATTACAAACATTTAAATTAAATAATGGTTTTATATTACAACGAATAAAATTATTCTTTAATAATAACATCCCTCCTTCAAAATTTTCCCATCTCTTTGGTTTACATATCATAGGTAAATAATTTAATGGAATATGGGAATTTATTGCATTATTTAATAAATAATTTGCACAACATTCACGCATATGTATTACACCATACCAATTATTATTTTTCCATACATAAGAATGAATAAATACCGGTAACTCTATTTTATTCCTATCTCTCTTAGATCTATATAAAATAATTTCTTTTCTCATTAACTTTTCTCTTTGTTTCTGACAAAACTTACTTTCTTTTTTATTCTCTGAAGGTTGAACCTCCTGAAGATTTGCACAATTGCCTTTATCCTCATTATTTTGTTTGACCACATTTTTATCATGTGTACCATAATTATTGGTACATATTTTATTTTCTATATAATTTTTTTTAAAATTATTATCATAACTATTATTCTTTTTATATTTATCAAGAATAATAAATTTTAATGTATTGGATTCTTCTTCATAAAAATTTTGATAATTTAATTCTTTTTTATATTTACATTCTTCATATAAATCCTCTGCATTATTTTTGGCTGTTTTATGTAAAAATAAATAATATTTATATTCATTTTTAAATTCATTTTTTGCTATATTAATATCAACATCCATTTTTGCATTCTCAATAAGCATGTTTAATAATAGACCTCCTATTGTTGCCTTCTTAACAGAATTCCATTCAATTATATTATCATCATCATGTTTTATATGTACATGGTTATTTGTATGTCCATAATATTCATCACAAGAATTAATTCCAAAATGGTTATTTGTACATGAATCAATTCCAAAATGGTTATTTGTACATGAATCAATTCCAAAATGGTTATTTGCACATGAATCAATTCCTACATTATTATTTGCGCACGAATCAGTGCCATTCTTATCATTATCCACATAATTAAGATCCATACCTTGGGTGTTGCCACCCATCATAGCATGTTGTCTCATGTGGTGTCCTTTCCCAATTTGGTGCTTCATTTGTTTTATTATCCTATATTTTTGGAAATGAGAAAAGGAGGAATTATTTTTATTTGTCTTCATATAATTATAAAGATGATTTTTTTTTTCTAGTAAATGTAAATTGAGTTCATTGTTTATTTCTTCTCCTATTTTTATAGCTATATGTGTAAATAAGGATTGATAAGAATATTCGTGCTCAAAATATTTAGATTGTGTAGAAACATTATTTGAATACTTTTTTTTTAAAGGGTTAAAAGTATATTGTATGGTCCATTTGACTGTTATTGTAGCTAATAATTTATCATCTATAAAGTCTGGGAAAATTTTTTTTTTTTTTTTATTTTTATTTTTTTCTTTATAAAGTATAATACGTTTTTCTAATTCGCTAATCCAGTTTAAATATATTTTACACAAACCTTGAATTTCGGTAATTTTTTTTAAATCATGAAGATTCGAAACAAATTCTTCTGCTTCTTCTATGGCTTTTTTATAAGATGATCTTTCAATTAACATTTGCCTTCTAACATTGATGATATTACTTTCTTCTTCTACTTCATTATATGGATAATCAAATTTGGGATTATTAGAATAATTCGTTTGATGATTTTTTGTTTTTTCTCCTAAATCGTTTCTACAGTTTATTATATTATAATCATCACATTTTTTTTTATTATTATTATTATGTTGGCTTATATTATTAGAATTTTTTTTTTTTTTTTTTTTTGGCACAACTTCTTCCTTTTCTTCAGATTTAACAACTATTGGATATATATTATCTCCATAAATTCTTTTTTTTTTTTCCTTAATATAATTTATATCGAACATATTATTTATATTAATATTGTCTTCCTTTGTAACATCATCCATGTTCAAAAAGGTTTCATTCCTATTTACATTATTTTTCTCTATATCATCATATGTTTCTTTTTGTATATCCATATTATTTGTTAATTTAATTTTATTAATGTAATTAAATATCTCTTCCCCTCCTATATCACATATTAACAAACCATTGACTGACATATATATATCCAGATTTTCAAAAAATACAATTATATTCTTATTAATATTTTTTAAATATTTTTTATTTAATGTATTTATATATTTTATAATATTCTCTTTTTTATCTTTATCTATTTTTTTTATAGATATTATTAAATTATGTAATTCTTTTACAACTTGTTCATCTAATTTCTTTTTATCAATAATAGGTGTGTTGTTATTTTTATATGGTAAATTGTATAAATTATTTTTTTCTTTCGGAGTATTAATATACTCTTCTTTATTTTCTTTTTGTTCATCATAATTATTATGAATCGTATTATTTATATTATCCTTCACATATAACTTTTTACTATTAAAAGTATTCATATGTGAACAATTTTTTATTTTATTATTAGTAATAATATTATTATTATTACATATGTTATACTCTTCCATGTTATTCTTATCATTTGTTTTCTTTTCATATTCATCTTTTATGTTTCGTGTACTTGGGTTATCCAAAAACAAGGTTTGTATATCCAAATCATCTTTTTTTTCACCTCTTACATGAGTACTAATATATCCTTTCTCAAAACAAAAAATATTTTTATAATCATTTCCCTTTCTTAAAAACAGAAGCTTATATTTGCTCTCACCTATAAACGTATAGAAAATCTTCTTAATTACGTATCTTGAACATTTTTTACATACAAACATATTTCGTCATAATAAAGAACATAAAAGGTTAGGAATGAATATCATTTTAAAACATAAAAGGCATGTACATAAATGAATATAAATAAATATAAATAAAAATAAATATATATAAATAAAAATAAATATATATAAATAAAAATAAATATATATAAATAAATATAAATATATAAATATATATAAACATATGTATATATTTTTATGTTTAAAAAATTTGAACAATTTTAATACGTGTAGTATATTTTATACACGGCGTGGTAAAACAAAAAAAAAAAAAAATTATATATTATATTAATTATATGCAAAAATGTGTTTGTGGTGAGGACTTCAAAATTCTTTTTTTTTTTTAAAAAAAAGAGAACATGACGAGAAATATATATATATATATATATATATATATATTTGCAGTAGATAATTGTAAGTGCTATAATTTATATGACATAAGATATATAATAATATATATATGGATCTTCCTTTATAATTATTTATTTTTATTATATATATATATATATATATAATATATTTATTTATTTATTTATTTATTTATTTATTTTTTATTTATTTTTTTTTTTCTTAATCATTTAAAGAAACATATATTAATTACACATTTTATTTGTAAATTTATTATTTTATTTTTTCCCCCCTCCAAATATTTATAATATATATATAATAATAATATGTATAAAAAAAAATAATTTTCAACATCAAATGAGGGGTAATGGAACAAATATATTATATTATATTATATAATAAGAATAAAATAAATATTAAAAAAAGGGAACAAAGAAAAAAAAAAAAGAAATCTATATATTGTATTTTTTTGTTTTATAAAATAATATTTATAAAAAATTAATTACAAAAATAAATACATTCATATATATATATATATATATTCATAATTAATTATAAAAAAAGAAAAAAAAATGAAATACCTTCATACATATAAAAATTGTATGTTATAAAAAGATATTCTTTATATTGACATATAACATATATGTATGTACAATTTTTATTGTATAGAAAAAAATATATAGCAAAATATTTAAATATAAATAAATAAATAAATAAATAAATATATATATATATATATATATATATATATATATATATATATATATATATATGTTATTCTATTTTTATTTATTTATTTAATAATTTATTTTTATTTTTTTTTTTGTTGTTCTACATGTAAAATGAATATTCATTGTGAAATCATGTAGGGAAATGGTTCATGGTTATTTAAAAAAAAAAAAAAAAAAAAAAAAAAAAAAAAAAAAAAAACATAAAAAATATAAATATATATATATAAATTTTTTTTTTTAAATTTTATTTTTTAAATATAAAAATA
>NC_033656.1:898756-899205 GCF_001601855.1 Plasmodium reichenowi | reverse complement strand
TATTTTTTTTTTTTTTTTTTTTTTTTTTTATGTACATTTATAAAGAACTGGAGATAAATTGTAGTGATTATGTAAGGAATATAAAAAATAAATTATTTCAAGAAGATATTAGTAAAGGTATGTTATATGTATATTTATTATTATGTGTGTATAACATTTAAAGTGATATATATATATATTATATTTATATATATATATTATTATTTATTTATTTTATTATTATTTTTTTTTTTCCCCCTAAGCCTTAAATGTCCGATTTATTTATATGGGCAAAATATTAGATGACAAAAAAAAACTAGAAGACTACTTAAATTTTTATAATCAGGATATTTTAATAAATAATAAAATTACAAATATATTACATGAAAATAAAAAAGGATATTCTACAAAAAAAATCCTAAATGATATTAATAATGCACATGTAAATACAACATCCAAAGAAAATGCAT
>NC_033656.1:896377-898656 GCF_001601855.1 Plasmodium reichenowi | reverse complement strand
TACATATACATATATATATATATATATATATATATATATATATATATATGTGCACCTTTTATATATATATATATCCTTTTACATGTTAATACCTGTTTCTATGTGGGTTATATTTTATTTTTTTTATGTTACCTTGTAGATACCTTTGACGGTAAAAATTTCAACACGTCGCTGGCACGACTAAGCCTAGTAATGTTCGTTTCTCTCTTATGGATTTACAGATATAATTATTCACATACTTTTCCCATATTTTCTACCATCGTCTTATTTATTTTTACCGTTTTTATCGGCATAATTATATTCCACAATCATATAATATTAATTATTAACATCTTATTACAAATAATAATAACGATCTACCAAATGATTAAATACTCCTTTAAAAAAATATATGACCATATTAACAAGAAAGTCCAAAACTATTATAAAAATAGGAAAGGAAAGGAAACCAAAAAAATTAAATAAAATGAAAAAAAAAAAAAAAAAAAAACATATAACAATAATATGCAAAGGTATAATACATTAGGATAAGCGAGAAAAGCACTAAATAATATGATATACATATATATATATATATATATATATATATATGATTACATTTGGGAGGAAGGGATTTTAAAAAATAAAAATTTATACACATTATAAACACCTCTTAAGGATGAATAACATATTCATTTAAAATAAATAAATTAATAATATGTTATAATATTACCCTTTTTGTTTTACAATATGTACATATATATATATATATATATATATTTATATATATATATATATATATTTATATTTATATATGTGTAGTGCTATTTTTTACGTGTATTCACTCCTTCCCATTTTGTATAATAATAAGTATATATGAACTTCAAAGTTTTAAGTTTTTATATATATTAATATACGCATATTTTTGCACATATATTTTTTCATATATGTTTACACATTTATGTGTAACCTTTTGCTTATATTTTTTATTTTAAATATGTCAAATAGGAATTTATTTATTTATTTATTTATATTTTTTTTAATTTAATTTTTATGTATCTCATTTGTTTCTTAATAATAATAATAATAATAAAAAAAAAAAAAAAAATATATAAATATATATAAATATATGTAAATATATATATAAATATATATATAAATATATATAAATATATATATATATATAAACATATTGGTAATATATCCATTTGTGAGATGTACATAAGGTGTTCTCACGATAAAGTATAAAAAAATATAGAGACACTTATTTATATTGTGTCCTTATGTTTATTTAAATATAACATAATTATATTGATTATATATGGTGGAATTCTCTTAAGAAGGCAAGTAGTTTTTTATGTTGAAAGGATTTATTTGTATCTATTATAAATTTATTTATTTGTTGAGTAAAAGATTTATATTCAGGATCTGGTGATGTTATGGTCGATATAGAATCATCATTTACATAGAACCCAAATCTATTATTAATGGTATTGAATAATTGTAAGAGTTCATTATATTCCATATGATTTAGATTATTTATATCAAGCTTAGATTTATTAATAATATTTTTAATTTTATTTAATTCGTGTGTATGTATAATATATTTTGATAGATATTGTTGTTTTTTCTTTTCATATTGTTCTAAAACACTTGTAACAATTGAATTTTTTTGATCCATTTTCTGTATATTTTGTAATTCTGATTTTACATAATTTATCAATGTATCATTTTGATTTATATTTTTTATATTATTAATAGCATCATTTAAAATTGAATCTGCAAATGTTTTATCTGTTTTAATTTTTTCATATATTGTTTTTATAATTTCTTGTATTAATATATTTTGTAGAGAATTTTTATAATTCTGTTCATCATTATATATTTCTTTTAATTTTTTTTCTAACGTTTCTACAACTTTATACTTTTGGACATTTATATAACTGTGTATATATTTCTTAATTAACACATTACAATATTCTTTAAAGCTTATTAATTGTTCAGTACATTTTGTATCTTTTGAAAATAATTTTAATTGTTTATATATTATATCTTCTCCTAATAATTTATTTTTATTATTTTCTTCAATCATTACGTTTTTATCTTTATTTATATATTTTTGTATATCTTTATAAAAATAAGAACCTAACATATAAAATACTGAAAAAAATGGTATGGTCTTCGATAAGAACCAAGAATTACATAATACAAGATTGTTTAATCCGAAATATAAAAATACAAATATTAGACCGTATGATGATAACATATTCTTCTCTTTTTCATATTTTAAATGTACTAAT
>NC_033656.1:882319-888777 GCF_001601855.1 Plasmodium reichenowi | reverse complement strand
TTTTTTTTTTTTTTTTTTTTTTTTTTTTTTTTTTTTTTTTTTTTTTTTTTCTCTTTGTTTATTGAATACTTTTGTCATATATCCTATGCATGATGATTAATTTTTTGATATTTTGTAAATTATTTAAATTTTCATTGTTTATTATTTTGTGTTAATATATGATTTGAATTTGTTATTAGACATTGCTGCTATTAATATTCACATTTTTAAATGATGAGTTTAATTCTGTTGATCCCGATAGCATAGAATTGTTTTCATCTTCTTTTTGATTCTGTAAGAATTTATTATCATACATATAATTTTTATCTATACTATAATTATTTTGAACACTTTCATTATCGTTGAAATTTATTATATCATTTAATAGTTCTCCTGAGCTACAAAATTCTTCAATTTCGTTGTCACAATTTTTTATGTCTTCAAAATTGTTTATGTCTTCAAAATTGTTTATGTCTTCCGCATTTTTTATGTCTTCAAAATTGTTTATGTCTTCAACATTTTTTATGTCTTCAACATGTTTTATATCTTCAACATTTTTTATGTCTTCAACATGTTTGATATCTTCAACATTTTTTATGTCTTCAACATTTTTTATGTTTTCAACATTTTTTATATCTTCAACATTTTTTATGTTTTCAACATTTTTTATGTTTTCAACATTTTTTATGTTTTCAACATTTTTTATATTTTCAACATTTTTTATATTTTCTAAATTTTCAAATGCCTCAACGTATTCATCATTTTCTTCATCTTCAGTTTGATTATTATTACAAATGTTTTTAGTTATATGATGATCGTATATATTTTGTAAATATCTTTTTTTCTCATATATTTCTTGATAAAATTGGTCTTTTTTTCTTTCGAGTGTTTCTAATTGTTTTAAATATTTTTCAAAAGCTTCTTGTTCTTCTATAATTTCAACACACTCGTCATATTCGTCTGCTCCATCTTCATTTTTTTGTTTTTCCTCGTCAACATTTTTTTTTTTATCCCGATTTTCGATATGATGAACACTTTTATTTTCCTTTGAATGTGCTTTACTTTCCCGTATTATATTATTATGTTCGTTTTCTTTTTGTTCATTTTCTCCTTCCTTGTTTTTGTTCTTATAATTATCTTCATTTATTTTTGTGGAGAGATCCTTTGTTCTTGTTTTTAATATGTTTCGTACCTTTTCTTTTTCAGTTTTCTTTTTGATTTTAGCTTGTTCTGTCTTCCTTACCTTTTGTTTAACAAGGTTGTTTTTTTTCAGAATCTTCTTTGAACCTTTTGTTCTTATATGTTCGCTTTTATGTTTTTTCTTCATAAATTCATCGATCTTATTGAATACTTGGGGATTTTTGTATTTATTTTTTAGACCTGTATTTTCTTTTATTTCAATAATTTTTGATATTTTGTTACTATTTTTATGTTTTGTAACACGGACGTTTTTTTCTTCGATTTTATTTGTTGTCTCTCTTTTGTTTTTTAAGCTTTTATTTTTTACACTCTTATTTTTTGAAGTTATTTTATCTTTTACCGTTTTGTTTTTTAAAGTTGTCTTATCTTTTACCGTTTTGTTTTTTAAAGTTGTTTTGTTTTTTAAACTTGTCTTATCTTTTACCGTTTTGTTTTTTAAAGTTGTCTTATCTTTTACCGTTTTGTTTTTTAAACTTGTCTTATCTTTTACCGTTTTATTTTTTGAAGTTGTTTTATTTTTTACATTTTTATTTTTTGAAGTTGTTTTATTTTTTGAAGTTGTTTTATCTTTTAAACTTGTTTTATCTTTTAAACTTGTTTTATCTTTTAAACTTGTTTTATCTTTTAAACTTGTTTTATCTTTTACATTTTTATTTTTTAAACTTGTTTTATCTTTTACCGTTTTATTTTTTACATTTTTATTTTTCTTCTTCACTTCAGTCTTTATAATTTTTGCATGTTTTGTTTTGTTAGAATTATTATTTATTTTTTTTCTTTTGTATATAAATTTATTTATTTTATGTTTAACTTTATTTTTAACATTTTGTTTATGTTGTACATAATTATTTTTGTAAATGTCCAAATGATTTGTTTCAAATGAATCAAAAAACATAACAAAATGAGATTCACTTTTGGATATAAGAACATGAACATTACCTATTTCCATATTCCTATTTTTTGATATATTATATATACGATGACTATCTTGGATTTTATTTTTGATTTTATTTTGTTTATGTATTTCCTTTAAAATTGTTTGAAACTTTTTATTCATAAAATATTTTTTCTGATTTGTTTTATTACATTCATTTATTTGTTTTTCATTAAATTTGTTTACATAAGTTTTTTTAATTAATTTAGTATTTTTTACATTTTTCTTTTTCTTTTCTTTTTCTTTATTTCTAATTTCTTGTACCCTTAAGTTTATTAAATTTATATTTTTTATTGTTTTGTCTATGATATTTTTTTTTTGTTTCTTTCGTCTGCTTTCTCTATACTTATGAGCATTATTATTTTTATTCATATTAATTATTATTTTCTTCTCAACACATTTTGTTATTTTACTTTGTGTAGGTCTATCCATATATTTTTCTATACTATATGTCTTAGCTTTCTTTATTATATTTTTATTCTTAATTTTTTTCTTACTTGTATCTTTATATTTATCAATGGATAAATTTCTCCTTTCATTAATATCATTGGTTATATTATAATTTGGAAATGTTTTAGATATAGAGATTAATGTGTTTATTTTTTTAAATTGCTTATATTCCGATTCATGATCTTTCATATTATTATCATCATTTGGGTTATTACTATCATTATTAAAATATATACAATCTACATCTTTTTCTATATTTTCCATACTTTCTATATTTTCCATACTTTCTATATTTTCCATACTTTCTATATTTTCCATACTTTCTATATTTTCTATATTTTCCATACTTTCTATATTTTTCATACTTTCTATATTTTCCATATTTTCCATACTTTCTATATTTTGTATATTTTCCATACTTTCTATATTTTTCATACTTTTTATATTTTGTATATTTTCCATACTTTCTATATTTTCCTTATTTTCCATACTTTCTATACTTTCTATATTTTCCATACGTTCTATACTTTCTATATTTTCCATACTTTCTATACTTTCTATATTTTCTATACCTTCTGTATCTTTACATGTGCGGACATTCTCAATATTCGATTGATTTATTCTTAGAGTATTATCCATATTATCATCTTCTTTATCAATAATTACATATATATTACTATTATCTATAAACATATTCTCTTCATTCTCGTTGTTTATATTCGAGATATTATTTTTGTTCTTTATGTTATCATCCTTAATTTTTTTACTATATTTTTGCTTCTTAGGATTTGCATCTGTCTTTATTTCTTTTATTTTATGGACATACTTTTGTATATCCTCATGCAATTCATTTAATATACCTTTTGGTATATCCTCATGCAATTCATTTAATATACCTTTTGGTATTTCCTCATGCAATTCATTTAATATACCTTTTTGTATTTCCTCATGCAATTCATTTAATATACCTTTTGGTATATCCTCATGCAATTCATTTAATATACCTTTTGGTATATCCTCATGCAATTCATTTAATATACCTTTTGGTATTTCCTCATCTCCCCTCACATCTACTTCAACATGTTCATTTGTTTTATTGTCCATTTGTATATTCTCATCATCATTATCATATGTATTATTACCAGTGTGCAAATCCATTTTATTCAAAACAATTTTATTACATTCTTTTAAATTATTAAAATTATCTATATCTAATATATTCCCTATTAAATTATTATTATTATTATTATTATTATTTAAAGTTTTCTTGTGCCCTTCTGGTTGTATTTCTGTATCTTGTATAATTTGATTCTTCAATGAACATAATGTTTCCTTATCTCTAACACATTTTTGAATATTTAAATGTTTATCAAGAAATGTGTCATGCATATTATTTAAAGAAGATTCAACATTTTTTTCAACAAAATCATTTAAATGATTATTATGTTTTTCATTGTTTATATCGGAGATCATTTGTTTTGGCATATCATCAAAGTTTTCATATTCATTTATTTTATTATCAAATTTATTGTCTACATATATTTCTTCTACATTTTCTTTATCTTCATTCTGTATTACTTTGTTGTCTACAACATTCGTAAAGTTAAGTATACCTTCCATTTCATAGTTCATATTTTTTTTATCCATGTCTATTCTTTGTATATCCTTCCTCAGTATTATTATATTTTCTTTTTTATATATTCACACGGAGCTATAAATTAGGACACTATAAAATATATTCTTTTCTTTTATATTTCTGTCTTTTCAAGAGTTATTCCACAATATAACATGCACCCTTTTTTTTTTTTTAATTTAAAAGATAAAATAAAATAAAATAATATAATATAATATAATATAATAAAAATTTAAATTAAATATTTTATATATATATATATATATATATATATCGAACATTATATGAAATTAAAAAAAAAAGCAGCGTCAAGAAAGAACGAAAGAAAGACATACATTGAAATAATTTATATAACATAAATATGTAACAACTAAAAAATATATAAAAAAAAAAAAAAAAAAAAAAAAAAAAATATGGTAACATAAGGATCGTTAATATAAATGGATAAATCTTTTGTTCTTATATCATCTTTTTTTTTAATAATGAGAAATTTTTAAAAGATACTTATTATTTTGTTTGCTTATTATTATTATTATTATTTTATTATTATTATTATTATTATTATTATTTTATTATTATTTTATTATTATTATTATTATTTTATTATTATTTTATTATTATTTTGTTTTTTTTTTTTTTATTTTTATATAATAATATAATATATATATATATATATACTAACTATTTTTTTATATTCCTTTGTTTAAAAATAAAATTATTTTATTCTTTTATTTTAAACGTAATATTCATTTTAAAAAAAAAAAGAAGAAGAAACATATGGAAGGAAATAAGCACAATTAGATAGAAAAGAAATAATAAATAATAATAAAAAAAAAAAAAAAATTAAAATATTAAATATATTATCTTATAATATATATATCTTGATATTTTAATCAAATTATTTTTCTTTTTCTTTTTCTTTTTAATTGTTTTTTTTTTTTTTTTTTTATTCCAATTTAGTAAATACAAGCAAAAGAGAACTTAGGAATAAAACAATATATAATATATAAATATGTATATGTGTACATATAATACTATAAATACATATACATACACATGTATAATACTTTATATATATATATATATATATATTATACATATATATTATCTTTCCTCTTTTTTTTTTCAAATGCTTGTGTTTGGTTTCATGTAATAAATTTATAATTTATTATATGCACACCTCGAACTATTATTTTTTTAAAAGAATTAATTATATTCCTCTTTAAGATAAAAGTATATCATATTTCCATACACATATAAAAAATACAATTTTATTAACTATATAATATAATATATATATTTATATATATATATATATATATATGTTTGTTTATTTATTTATTTATTTATTTATATTTATAAATGTATGAATTTATTTGTATATTTTGTAACTTTTTTTTATTTTATCTCTTGTGATATAATAAAAGAAGGCTTGTTAGTTTTAATTCTAAGAGATGAACACGGTTCATATGATATACATACCATATCAATATATATATATATATATATATATATATATATATATAATATATTTTATTTATATTTTTATATATTGAATGAGGACAAGAATGTTACATTAAGGTTATAAAAATAAATGTAACGATATTGTTGAATTGATCATTTATATATTCTTTTTTTATTTTTTTATTTTATTATTTTTTATTTCTTAATTTTCTAATGGACACCTTGGAGTAATGATTAAAATAATAAAAAAATAAAAAAATAAAAAAATTCGGATCATAAAATAATAAGGCACATCTTTTTTATTATTCTTAATTTTATAATAGGAAATTATAGGATATACTTGCATACATATATATATAATATATATATATATATATTATTATGTTTTTATAAATTCTACATTTAAGTATTTTTTTCTTTCTCTTCAACAAAAATATATTTTTTTAATTTTTAATTAGAATTATATTTTATAAATATATATATATATATATATTATATGACACTTATTTTTTTATAATATTGTATATTATAAAATATTATTAAAATAAAAGAAATAAAGAAATAAAGGGAAAAAAAAAAATTTAAATAAATAGTATATATATAAATATAATATATAATATATATATATATATATAATATTTTATAATTAAGTTTTATTAATATATGAACTTGTACAGAAAGGAATATGCTTATTTACCGTTTACCTTAAAATATATATATATATATATATATATATATATATGTATATTTTTTTTTTTTTTTTTTTTTTTTTTTTTTTTTATTTTTTTATTTTTTTCTGTG
>NC_033656.1:880916-882219 GCF_001601855.1 Plasmodium reichenowi | reverse complement strand
AAAAAAAATTGAAATTGCAGAATGATAAAATAACCAACCAGAAATATGAAAAACGAGATCTTAAAGATGAAGTAAAACAAAATAATAGATTAGCAGCTCTTGTTTTAAAATCGGTATAAACCACGAAAAATATGGTATAAATGTATATAATATATATATATATATATATATATATATTTATTTATTTATTTATTATAATTTATATGTGAACATATTTGTTAACCAACTTTATAATCATAATTAATATAAAACCTTTTTTGTTTAATCTCAACATTTTTTAATCATTAAATATATATATGTATATATATCTTCCTATGTATGTATATTATTTTAACATATTTTTATATAAAAACTTTTACGAGAACAATTTGTTTAAAATATTTTTTTTTTAATTATAAATTTTTATTCAATTGTTTAATAGTTAAACATATTAAAAAAATATTTATATATACACCTCATTTTTCACTATAAAAATATATCCATAAAATAAAAAAAAATAAATAAAATAAAATAAATAAATAAATATATATATATATATATATAAATATATATATAAATAAATATATATATTTTTTATATAAATACAAATGAAGGAAAATATATACATGTATAATAATATCCTACAATATATGTATTATAATTATTATTTATAATAATATTACATTAACATAAATATTTCTCAATTGTTATAAAATTTTATGAAACCTACATTTTCTTTTCTATATTTAATGTATACTTCCTTTTGAAATCTTTTAAAACATTTTCATAGGCTTTAAAATTATACAAAGTAATTGTTAATATTATTATATAAGTATATATCAACACATTATCTTTATTATGTGCTCTTTTTTTTTTTTTTTTAACTTTTTTTATTCAATTTTTATTATAAATTAAATTTTAATATTTATTCCAATAAACATTCGTATTAGAATATTTTTCTTTATTAAATATATGTTATTAATTTTTTTTTTTTTTTTTCCCATCAGATTTTTATAATGATGTTATTTTAAGAATTATCCCTTCATTAATTCATATATATAATATATAATATATATAATATATATAATATATATTATGATATAGATATTATTTCACAGAACTTTATATTCAACAATTTAACATGGTCATTTATAAAACGTATAATTATATATATATTAATAAATACTTATATATAATGAATAAATGGAAAAAAAATTGATATATAATTAAAATAACAAAAAAAAGATACCTATATAAAAATATAAACAATAATCTATATAATAAATATAATATATATATATATATATATATATTTAACATTTTA
>NC_033656.1:878267-880518 GCF_001601855.1 Plasmodium reichenowi | reverse complement strand
TATTTTTTATTAATTTTATTTTTAATATTTTTTTTATTTTTTTTTTATTTTTTATATTTTTTTTTTTTTTTTTTTTTTTTTTTTTTTTTTTTTCTTTTTTTTATATAACTATGAAATACAGTACGAATATAATTAAGAAGGGAATTCTTTCCAGATATTGCTCCAATATTTATGGTATGCAATACATTCCTCGTGCTAGATATTTTTTAACTTTTTGTAAAAATGAAAAGTGTAATACCATGTTGAAAAAATACCACCCTTTCAGTACATCCAAAATGTCTGATAATGCACATTACAAAGGGGAAGATATGAATAAAATGAAAAATGAGAAAAATAAAACAAATAAAACAAATGAAGCAAATGAAACAAATGAAACAAATGAAACAATTGAAAATTCAGCTAGCTCGCCCACTGAAGGGAAAAAAAAAAAAAACAGCCTGAACGAGTCAGAAGAAGCGAATGAAAAAAAAGAAGACATAAATTATGAAGATTTTAATAAAATAGATTTAATAAATGAAATTAAAAAAACTAAAAGAGATATGGAAGAAAAAATGGTAGATAATAAAGTATTGAAAGAAAAATACTTATCTGTGTTAGCAGAAAATGAGAATTTAAGAAATCGTTATATGAAAGAAATAGAAACTAGTAAATTATATTGTATTAGTAATTTTGCAAAATCATTACTTGATGTAGCAGACAATTTATCATTAGCTATTAAAAATATAAATGAAGAATCTTTAAAAACAAATGAAGAAATTAATAATATATACAAAGGTATAGAAATGACTGAAACGATTCTTCATAATATTTTTAATAAATATGGAATTGACAAATATAATCCTATAAATGAAAAATTTAATCCACAATTACATGAAGCAATATTTGAAATTAATGACAGTACAAAAGAAAAGGGAACCGTAGCAACTGTTATTCAGCATGGATATAAAATAAAGGACCGAATATTAAGGTATTTTAAATTCATCTATTTTTTACAAACTTGCCATATTATTTCATATTTATTTGTATATACATGTAAATAAATAAATAAATAAATATATATATATATATATATAATTTTTTTTTTTTTTTTTTTTTTTTTTTTCTGTAGAGCTGCCAAAGTTGGAGTGGTTAAAAATTAAATTTTTTAAATGGTAACGACATATTAAATATCTTTATTAAAATTGACACATATGCATATATATATATATATATATATATATATATATTTGTGTGTATTTATTTATTTTTTTTAATACTGGTACATACATGTGTAACCTAGAATATATTTATTCTACCCTTATTTTTACATATTATATTACATACCTTTTTTTTTTCTTTTTTTTTTTTCATTTGTTTATTTACATTATTAAAATTGATAATTTTAAATATTGTTATTATATATATTCAAACACACTTTAATTACAATTTTATTAGAACAAATTTTGAATACAATAATTTTAATTATCTTTTTGCATCTCCATATTTTATGTGTTTTAATAAAATATATACTCCATCACACACCAAAAAGAAAAAAGAATAAGCACAAATTAAAAGATGGATGTAAATATATATATATATATATTGAAGGAAGAAAAATAAAATCCATTATTTTATATATATATATTAAGTAAATTTTTAAAAGTTTCCCTTGATATAATGAATTTAATATAACTAAAAAACTAATAACACTTAAAAAAAAAAAAAAAAAAAAAAAAAAGGAAAATTATATATATTTATATATTTCAAATATATAATAAAAATATAATATATATATAATTTTTATTAATATTAAAAATATATATATATATATATATATATATATATATATATATATTGCTTTAATTAATAGGATTTTATTATATACTGCTATTTTAATTTATTTTGAAATAAATTTTGTTTTCTTTTATAAAAGTTGAAAAAGTAAAAAAGAGGTAATAAATAAAGACTGCTTTTTTTTCTTTTTTTTCTTTTTTCTAATTAGTAAGATCTATTACCTTTTATTAAATTTTTAGCATATATATGTAATATATATATATATAATATATATATATATATATATATAAGATTGAACGATTTTTTTTTTTTTTAAATAACCTAAATATATAATAAACTTTACATGTTCTTTATTATGTATATAAAATAAATTTATTATAATTTTATATAGTTAATTGTTTTATAATACATAAAATATATATAAAAATATAATGTGTGAAGATATTTAAAATTAAATCTTGGTTGTGTTCTAGAATAA
>NC_033656.1:876703-878167 GCF_001601855.1 Plasmodium reichenowi | reverse complement strand
TATTTATTTATTATTTATTCATTTTTATTTTTATTTTTTTAATATTTATTGTTAATCATTCCAGTTGTTATAATGGAATATCAACTAAGAGAAATTGATGAATCAGAGAAAGAAATAACTCAAGAAAGAAAAAAGAATAGTGTCACTACAAAAAATTTCGATAATTTGTCAAATAGTAATTCTCAAATTACGGAAATGACAAACGAACAAGGTGTGATACCGTTGAGGGAAAAGGATTTAACAATAAATGTTGGGGATAATAGAAATTTAAAAGTAGAAGAATTTATGACTACTTTTATAAGTAATGTTTTTGAAAATAAGAATGCATTGTTTTTATATTGTAAATATGTTTTATTATTTTATGGAAAAGAATTATTAAATGAAAATAATGTAGAATCTTTAAATTTTGAAATTATTAAAGGAGGGATAACAAATATATTGGTAAAGGTAGAGGATAATATTCATCAGAACAAATATTTGATTAGATTATATGGTCCCAAAACTAGCGAAATTATAAATAGAGAAAGAGAAAAATTGATATCTAATATATTATGTGATAAAAATATTTCGAAAAAAATTTATGTTTTCTTTCCAAATGGTAGAATTGAAGAATTTAAAGATGGTTATGCATTATCAAGAGAAGATATTAAAAATAAAGATTTTCAAAAAGAAATTGCTGAAAATTTAAGAATTTTGCATGATATTCAATTAGATGACAATATATATAAAAAATTACAAGAATTACAAAATATACAAGGAAATCGATCATCCTTTTTATGGAGTACACTATGGAAATATTTTAATACACTAAAAGAAGAAAGACAAAAAAAGTATTCATTTAATCCTAAAGCTTATATTTTAAAATTAATTGATTTCGATATGTTACAATCAATCATTACCGAAATTCAAGAATTATGTTGTAAAAAAAATTCACCAGTAGTTCTTTGTCATTGTGATTTGTTATCATCAAATATTATTAAAACAGAAGGATCATCCATATCATTTATAGATTTTGAATACTCATGTCCAATGGAAAGAGCATATGATATTGCTAACCATTTTAATGAATATGCTGGATTCAACTGTGAATGGGATTTAACACCTACTAGATCTGAAGAATACCATTTTATCAAACACTATTTAAAAACAGATGATGAACAACTTAT
Organism: Plasmodium reichenowi; assembly: GCF_001601855.1. Taxonomy (NCBI): domain Eukaryota; phylum Apicomplexa; class Aconoidasida; order Haemosporida; family Plasmodiidae; genus Plasmodium; species Plasmodium reichenowi. The sequence continues at coordinate 877,001 of NC_033656.1, read as the reverse complement.
CAATCAAATTATAGATGAAATACAACCTTTCTATATATGCTCACATATCGTTTGGGGGTTATGGGCATTGTTGCAGGGCCTACATTCAGTTATTGATTTTGATTTTATTAATTATGGTATGATCAGATTGACTGCTGCCTTTTCGGTAAAATTTAGGAGCAAATTGGAAAAAAACTAACTTTTTTTAATGGACAAAAAAAATTATGAACATGTTTTACACGTGCATGTGGATGACTGGACATTCCTCATACATACAAATATATATAATATATATATATATATATATATATATATATAT
>NC_033656.1:873608-876603 GCF_001601855.1 Plasmodium reichenowi | reverse complement strand
AAAAAGTTTATTTTTTTTCCCCCCTTTAAAAAAAAATTTATAGATATCAAACAAAAAAAAAAAAAAAAAAAAAAAAAAAAAAAAAAAAAAAAGGAATAAAAAAATAGAGTATAATATAATGTAATATAATATAATATAATATAATATAATATAATATAATATAATATAATATAATATAATATAATATAATATAATATAATATAATATAATATAATAACCACGTTTATATTTATGAACACAAATGGCTATCTATTTTTAATATTAGATACAACCCAAAACACATTTATAAAGATTTTTTCAGACTTTATTTAAATATTCAGAAATTACAAATTAAAAGGAAAAGAAAAGGGAATTTAAAATATTGTCATAGTTTAGAATATGTTTAGTTGTACAAAACAAAATGGAATTATAACTTTCGAAATGTAATCTTTTTTATCTTTTTTTTCCTTTACTTTGCTTTGCTCTTCTTTGCTTTTCTTTGCTTTTCTTTGCTTTCCCTTGCCTATTATTATTTCTTTTTTTTCTTTCTTTTTTTTTGTCGTTGATTTGGATATATATTTTAACATATTATTGTTAGAATATTAAAGAAGAAAAAAAGAAATAAATAAATAAAAATATAATTAAAGATAAATATAAATAAGCATATATAAATATATGTATATATAATAATTAAAAATAAACAAAATTTTAATTAAATTAAAAATATATATGTATGTGTATATATATATATATATATATATATATATATATATATATGTATAAATTAATGAAAGCATATGCATATATAAATATACATGTATTTATTATTTTATTATTAAACCTATTATACGGGTACTTATTTGATTCTTATAATAGTTTTTTGTGTTTATTTATTTTATCTAATAATTCATCTTTATATATTGTGTTGTTTTATTAATTTAATGAAAATTTTTTACTTTTTTTTTTATGTCTAAAAATAAACATTATAAAAAAACGTTCAAGGATATAAAATGTATATTTTTCTTGGTTATTATAAGGTGTGTTGAATATAAAAATAAAAATAAATAAATAAATAAATATATATATATATATATATATATATGTATATGATGTATTTAATTTTTTTTTTTTTTTTTTTTTTTTTTTTTTGTGCATAGTTGTATATTAATGTATTTATATTTTCATAAATATGTTTAATATTATGTAAAAATTTTTAATCTATTATTAAGGGTAACTTTTTTTGATCAAATTTGTCGTTCGGATCAAGTTTTTTCTTTTCTTTTTTTCTTTCAATTTCTTTAAGTACTTCTTGATAATATTCTTTTAATTCGTCATTAGAAATGTCGTCAAATTGCTTATAATTTTCATAGTCACTTTGATAGGGAGTAGATTTTGATGGGGCGAATATATTTTGTTGAATTACATTACATATGTCTATATGTTCCCCTTTCTTTGTATTTTGTTCAGCATCTAATTCTGCTTGTTGTAATAATGTTTGTGTTTTTTTTTTAACTTGTTCAAAGTATGATTCTTGTACTAAATTAAATTTCTTCATATAACTAGATAAGAATAAAATAGGGTCTCTTTTTTTCCATGAAGTTTTTTCTTCTTTGATACGAAGTTCATCTGGATCAGCTAAAGAATGTCCTTTAGCTCGATATGTAATAGCTTCTATAATTATTGGTCCGGAAGTTCTATTTCTAATTTGTTGAATTTTCTTTTTGGTTAGTTTATATATAGTAAGAACATCATTTCCATCTACTTTAAAAGTATCTATATTAAAAGCTTTTCCTTTGGAATAATTATTCATAAGATCATCAGATGAGCTTCTAGAACTCTCCATACCTATAGCCCAATTATTATTTTCTATAACAAATATTATTGGTAAGTTGTAAGAAGAAGCAAGATTTAAAGATTCAAAGAATTGTCCAATATTAGTAGTACCATCACCTAAGAAGCATACTACAACATCTACGTTTTGAGAATTATTCATATGTAGCATATTTACATTCTCTTGTATATAATTATTTTTATTTTCAGTAGATGTGAAAGAGGTATTTTTTGGATTATACTGAAATTCATTTTTATATAAGATACTATATGCTAATCCAACAGCAATAGGTATTTGTTCACCAATAAAACCAAAACCTCCTATAAAATTATTTTCTTTTGAATAAATATGCATAGAACCACCTTTACCTTTATTTGTACTACCATAATAATTTCCATATAATTCATTTAATATTTTATGTGCATGCACACCTTTACTTAGAGCATGAACATGATCTCTATAAGTACTTGTAACAAAATCTGAATTTTTTAAATTTTTAATAATACCTGTACTTACAGCTTCTTGACCATTATATAAATGAACAAAACCATTAACTCGTTTATTATAATATAATTTGGCTACTAAGTTCTCAAAAAGTCGTCCTAAATACATATCTTCATATAAGGTACATATTTCTTCTGTACTAATATTTACATCGGATATATATTCTTCTATATTATTATTTTCCATATATATATTAAATTCAGAATAATTATTTAATTTATTATCATATGAAAAAACGAAATTATTCTCTTCATTTATATGTTCATTATCATTTTTTGATTCTAATTTATCTGTATCATCTTTTTTAATTTCCTTTTCTTTTTCTTCTTCATTTATATTTTTGATTAGTACGTTGTCGTGTTTTATGGCACACAAGGATTGTACATCTTTACCTTTTTTTTTATTACGACATGATAAATATAAATTATTATCATAATTATTACTATGATTAATATTATTATTCTCATCAACATTATTACTATTATTGTCACTCTTCATATTTCTCATTTGAATATTCTCAGCAACCATCTTTCTGTTTAGCTCCACCCCTTTATGTCTGCTTATTCTATTCATATCATTATATGGATATATTAAATTTTTATTTTTTACAAAAAGCATGTCATTTTTATTCCCAACACACAAACTGTAATTAAAACAATAATAAGGGATGAACCAAAAAAA
>NC_033656.1:868669-872480 GCF_001601855.1 Plasmodium reichenowi | reverse complement strand
CGTCTATGCCCTTATGGTTAAGTAGCTTTGAAGAAGAAATTGACACTTACATTTTTATTTCATCACGTGATAATAAATTATATTTAGGTACATCAAAATATAAAGATATACATAAATACATACATACATACATACATATATATATATATATATATATATATATATATATATATATTTCATTTTAATCTCTAATTTTTGGTAGGTATATTAAGAACTTATGATCAACATGGGAATGTTTTTTTAACTCACTGTGTTGAAAAAATAATCGTTCCTGAAAAAAATTATTTTTCAGACGTATATGTGGGTAAGGTGAAAAATGTTACCTAATTTTTTTTTTACAGAATGATATATATATATATATTTTTTTTTTTTTATATATTTATTTATCCTTGTATGCGTACATTTCATTTTAAACTTGTAGGAAATTTAATTATTAGGGGAGATAATATTGCCTATTTTGGATCTGTAGATGAAGAAAAATATTGTAAAATGTTCGACTATACTTTAAAAAATGATAATGATGAGAAACATAATAATATGGACATGATAAAAAATAAAAAAGAATATTCAAGCAGTGAAAATATTATTCTAGAATATAAACCAATTAATCATATATTAAAATTCATACCAGAAAATAATGCTGATTCTTCTATATTCGAAAATTAAATGGTATACATAAACATACACATATGTATATAATATATATATATATAAATATTTATATTTATATATATTTATATATTTCTTTTTATGACCTACATTTTTTGTACTCTTTAAATTGAACCCGATCCTTCTACACCTTTCAAAATTTTAACAATTTTGTTTCCATAAATGTCTAACAAGACAATTTTTTTTTTTTTTTTTTATGTTATAAAAACATAAGTTATATATATGTATATATATATATATATGTTTATTTTATATTTTTTTTGAATTCAAACTATTTCAATAAATTTTATAATATGTTGAAAAATAAGTTTAGCATATAAAAAAAATCAATAAATAATTATAAGTATAATATTATAGCATAAAATATACATACATATTTATATATATGTGTCAAATATTAGGAATGTTTAAAAAAAAAAATTAAAGTACTAATTAAAATTATATGTGGAATATCAATATTATTAATAACATATATATATATATATATATATATATACATACATATTATTAATAAAATGTAGAAACAATTTCAATGGTTCAAAACTATTTTTTTATAAAATCTTTTGGTCTCTTTTTTTCCTCCACAAAATAAATACATACAATTAATAAATGAATAAATATCATATATATAAATATATATATATATATATATATATGTAACAAAAAAAAAAAATTATATATATTATATACAAATTAGTAAGAATCTTTTGATGAATCACTTTCTGAGTCGGATAATTCACTCTGCTTATTTTTCATTTCCAACTGAAATTTACACCAATTATACATTTCCCTATATAAAAATAAATAAATAAATAAATAAATAAATATATATATATATATATATATATATATATATATATATATATATAATAACATAATAATGTGAATCAAACAATTTAAATGAAAAATATAATATATGCATATAAAAAAAATACCTGAACACATCCGCTCTCGTTAACTTATCATCCAATTCAATTTCACCACCTTCAAGTGTCTTCCACACAGCTTTATTCTTAAATTTACGAAACAGCTAAAAAAAAAAAAATATATATATATATATATATAAATATATACATATATATTTTTTTATATATATATTCCGTATAACACTTTTCTTTGGGTGTACCTCAAAATGAGTGTCCTGATTTAACTTGCTTAGAAGCAACTGGAAAGCCAACTTCTCCTCCTCGTTTATACAATATTCCATTTTTTCATGATCTTTAAGTACTTCTTTTTTTTTCTCTTTTTTTTCCTTCTCTTCTTTATCTATATGATACAATTTTCTATTTGGTTTTTGCATGTATTTCTTATGGTGTATATCAGAAATAGTATTGGTAATTTGAGTCGAGAGTTCATGTAATTTCATCCAAGTATAACTAGATGGTTTCGATAAAAACAATAAATTATTATGATATAAATATATATCATTATATATATATAATATATTATCATACTTTCGATTTTTCAATTTCTCAATAATACAACGAAAATGAAATGAATGATTATCTTCAATTTGATTTTCTAAGTTCTTAAAATTGGTTTCTATATTTAATATTTTCTCATAAAAATTACGTTTTATATGTATTAAGATTTCATCAAAAAGCTCTAATTTATCTCGTTCTTCTGCATCCATAATTTTATCATAACTTCGTACCTTTTCAATATCTATATCATCTAATAAAACTTTATCTACATTATTCCCTTTTATTGATAAATCCCCTCCTTCTTTTTTTAAATTTTCTTCTTCATCATCCTCTTTTTTTAATATATCTTCACTATTATTTATAATTTGTTTTTCATTCATATGATTATTACTACCTTTATCTGCATCAACATCAGTGACATTTTCTTTTTTTCTGATTTCTATTTTATTATTATTATTATTATTATCAAATTTAATTCTTTTTGTATCTGTAATAGTAATTGTATCATCTATTTTTAAGGTATCTCTCCTTTTTTTTTTTTTCATTTCTTCTATAGGATAAAAACGAAATTCGCTACTTAATATAATATATGATATAAATGAATATTCATTGTCATTTAAATATATTTCACCTCTATTTAAATTTAATTCATTTTTGTTATAATTTGAAATTGCATTTATCATTTCTTCATTATTAAAATCTGTATGGACATCACCCTCATGAATATTTTTCTCACCACCACCCTTAAGATAATTTTTATTTATATTATTATTATTATCAAAATTTTCCACCTTTTTGTCCTCTTCATCAGCATATCTATTATAATTACATTCATTCGTATTATATTCCCTAACTTCATTATTGTTTTCTTCATGTGCAACCGGGACATTATTTTCTTGAGTATTATTACCAAAATTTACAATTTTACTAAAACATTTTGTAAAGAATGATGAGTTATTTTCATTAACATTAGACACAACAGACGCTTCGCCAAGGTTGTCTTTTTCTTCTGATGATTTTTGTTCATCGCTAGCATTTATACATGATGAATCACTTTCATTTTTGTCTAGGTTATTATCAGCCATATTTTCATCATAACAACGTTTATTTTTAGTATATTTTTATCTTTTTGTAAATATTGTAATATTTATGCACTTTATTAATTTTATAAAATGTATCGAATGTATCAATTATATCAACGTATTCTATTTCATCTTTCGTTTTATTTCATGAATATATGTTGATTTCAAACACTATTCATTAAATATTATATATATAAAGGTATATATATATAAATGTGTACATATATATATATATATATATATATATATATATATATGTGCATATATATCAGGTTTATTATATGTAGCTATTTTTTTTTATTTTTTTTTTTTTCTTATATTTTTACCTGACTTGTTCAGAATATTTTAGAATTTGGCTGTATAAGAATATTTTTCATATTAAAAATTAGTACGCACAGAAATGTATATATAACTTAATAAAATAAAAATTATATAATTACAAAAATATATATATATATATATATTTAGTTTTACAACAAATAAAGAATTTTACAAAAAATGTGGCATTTGTATTATTCTTCGAATTGGTTATAAAATTGTGATAAATATAAATAAAAATATAGATAAATAAATAAATAAATAAATATATATATATATATATATATATATATATATATATATATATATATTGAAACA
>NC_033656.1:867492-868569 GCF_001601855.1 Plasmodium reichenowi | reverse complement strand
ATTCAGTTATAGGAAAATGATATAAATAAAGGAAAAGATTTAAAAAAATAAAAAATAAAATAATAGCAATAATAATAATAATAATAGTAATAATAATAATAATAGCAATAATAATAATAATACTGTTATAAAATTTAATATAATATAATATAATATAATGTAATTATTATGTCATGTTATTTTTTATTCATGTTATAAAATAATGGTTATAAATAAAATGTTATTAAAAAATATCAAAATTTTATTATCCCTTATAAATGTATTTTTTTTTTATAATGTATAGTATTATTTTCTTTGATCTTTTTATTTTTTAATTTATAAATATATATATATATATATTTTTGTAATAATATTATTAAACTTATAAAAAAATAAAAAAAAATTATAATTTATTTGGTTTGGATAATATATAAATTTCAATTCACCTTTCAAAGAAAAAAAAAATAAAGCTGTGTGGAAGACACTTGAAGGTGGTGAAATTGAATTGGATGATAAGTTAACGAGAGCGGATGTGTTCAGGTATTTTTTTTATATGCATATATTATATTTTTTACTATATATTATTATTATATATATTTTATATGTATATAATAAATGGATAGTATTCCCTTTAGTGTAATTGTTTTTTTTTTTTTTTAAGGGAAATTTAAAAATAAAATAAAATAAGAAAGCATTTAATTTAAAAAAATTTTTATAAATATATTTTTTTCTTTAATTTTAAAAAAAAATTTTAAGTGTACATTCCATTTTAGTTTACGAAAGAGGAAAGGTTATTAACAGCAAAAGGGAAAAGCATATGTTATTATATTTTATAATATTTTTTTTGTGTTTATTTTATTTTTCTTTATAAGACAAAAAGAAAAAATATATATATAAAAAAATAATATTATTTCGTATTTATACCATATATTATATATATATAATAGTTATTTTTGAATAGTTAAATTAATATATTACCTTTATAGATGTATTATTAAAAAATATATGCGTGCACTAATATTTCATATGCATTATATGAATTTATGATGATTTTATTTATTTTTTTTTTTTAAATAAAAACAGAAATATATATATATA
>NC_033656.1:864528-867392 GCF_001601855.1 Plasmodium reichenowi | reverse complement strand
TTGAATTATATAAATCTTATATTGTATATACCAAGATGATATCAAAGAAGGCGATTGATGAATTTTTACTTTATATTGGTAAAGGATAAGAATATAAAATAATGTGTAAATTTATATATGTTCATATATTATAAATATATGATGAAATTATCTTATTTTTTATATTATTATATTTTTCTTTTTAATTAGCGCAGAAGATGCAAATGTAGAAACTGCTTTGTATTACTTAGAGGTAAAAAGAGATATAAAAAATGAGTAAATAAAAATAAATGTGTGGCATAAGATATTGCCTGTGTTCTATATTTTTTCCTTCATATAGCATAAAAAATAAAAATATATATATATATATGTATATATATATGAACAACAATTATGTTTTTATATTTTTTCAGATGTGTAATGGTAATGTTGAGGACTCTTTAAAGTTATACTACGATATTAATGGTGATAACATGATACCAAATAAACCATATGATAATAACAATAAAATTACGACTGAAGAAGAAAAATTAATACAAAGTGATATGTACCAAACTAATACAGAAACAACAAATGATAAGAAAAAAAATATGTGTTCCCCTTGTGATGATTATGTTAGGGCTCCTGACAAACATTTTAGCCAAACGTTAATTAATGATATGGATGATTCAAATTTCTATCCATATAATAATACAAATAAAAAAAGTAATAAATCCAAAATTCAGCTAGGTGATACTTTTCAAAAACTTTTTTCTCCTCCTGAATCTTTAATATGTTCCTTATCGTTTGAAGAAGTTAGAATAAAATCTAAACAAGAAAATAAATTCATATTAGTAAATATACAAAATACAGAATTTGAGTCTTTGAGATTAAATAGGGATATATGGAATAATGATGTTATACAACAAATTATAAAAACATCTTTCATATTGTGGTTACGATATGAATATGACCAAGATGCAGCACTGTTTATGAACACCTATAAGGTAACAAATATATATATATATATATATATATATATAAATATATATAAATATATTAGCCCAAAGAGTTATCCATAAAGATGATATGCTCACATTTGTACATCTCTACATATATTTATATATTTATTCATTTTTATAATATTAGGTACATAAGTTACCATATTTATGTGTTTTGTGTAAAAGAACGGGTAGACAATTAAAAGTTTGGAATATACGAAATTTTCAAGATCCCATATGTGCCCAATCACAGTTATATGAATTTATTGAGATGATGGAGATTAAAAGTAACTCCCGTAATATAAAGGATATAACGACGAGTTCTAAAAATATGAGCACAAATATTCTTGATACAACAACAACAATAACTACTACCACAACAACTAATATTAATAATAATAATAATAATTATTATTATGGTGATGGTGATGGTGATCGTGATGATGGTGATGATCATGGTAAGGATAATATGCTTCATAATGTAAATAATAAAAATATAGATACTTTGAAGGAACCATATAGAAATATTCCACCTTCTGGATATAATAAAAATAAATTATTATACCCTGAAACAACGCATCAAATATTACAAGAGGAAATAAAAGATAGTACACATAATTTTAATAACAATTCATATAACAATCGAAATTTAAAAGAAACAGAAACTAAGGACAAAAAAACAACAGATGTTCTTGAGGAATACAATACCATAAATAATGAATTGTCTCAATTGCACAAATTAAGAATGCAAAGATTTCAAAAAAAATAATTAACCAAAAATTAATAATACATATATAAAAATATGTAAATATGTAAATATGTAAATATATAAATACATACATACATACATATATATATATATATATATATATATATATATTATGTGTGTGTTATATATATTTTCAAATTCATGTTCTCAATTTTTTTTTTTTTTTTTAATAATATGTTAAATCATGGTATATTATAAAATATATATATATATATATATATATATACATTATGTATATCATTTATATATACTTTTTTTTTAATTTTTATTTTTCCCAAAAAAAAAAAAAATTTATGATTTGTATTATTGAATAATTACTCGTATATATATATATAAGAGATACACTACAAAAAAAATAAAATAAGAAGGCCATTTTTATGAATAAAGAAAATTAATCATCTTTATATGATTTTTATGTTAAGATTTACACGTTTTATTAAAAAAATATATATATGTTATATGTATTATATATATATATATAAATATATTATTAATAATATATATTTATTATTATATATATATATTTTTTCTTTTCCCCCTAATGTATAACCTATATATAAATATAATATATATAATATATATATTATATATATATATAATATATATCTGCTGTTTAAAAAATTACTTTTGATGTTTTTTTTTTTTTTTTTCTTTTTTTAAAAGTGTATAATTATATATATTATCCCTTCATGCTATAAATAATGCTTAATTATATAATTGAAAAAAGTTGTTTAAATTTTATGAAATGCTAATTTTTTTTTTTTTTTTTTTATGCATATGAAACAAAGATTAGTTAACTTTTATGTGGTTATAATAATATATATAATAATAATATATATATATATATATATATATATTTATATTATATACATTGTTTTAGAAATATTTAAAAGAGGAATTATAATTTTATATGAATAAAAATTCATGTCAGAGTAAAAATATATTTGTCAATAGTATTAAATTTTTGTCAACAAATAATATCTTTGTTATAATATCTTATTTTGTCATTAAAAAAATATATTTTTTTCCGTAATTATAAATAATAATAATAATAATAATATATATATATATATATATATATATATATATATATAACATTTATATTTATTTATAAAAACATTTATTGCCTCTTTTTT
>NC_033656.1:858619-864283 GCF_001601855.1 Plasmodium reichenowi | reverse complement strand
AAAAATTTATTTCTTTTTTTTTTTTTTTTTTTTTTTCTTTTCTTTTTTTCTTTTTTTTTTTGTAAATAATGTACCCTTTAATATTAAAAACAGAAGGAAGAAGGGAATATGGAGAAATCACAAAAAATACGATCCTTTAATTTGCTTTTTTTAGAAGAGGATGAGGAATACATTGATGACATGCTAATAACAATGAAAGGAAAGAAAGAAAAACATGATAATAAAAATAGCAGTATTAATAATAATAGAAATGAAGAGTGTAATTTTATTTATGTTGAATTAAAGGGTCGATTAAGACTTTGCTCGAAATCATTAATTTTTGAAGCGTATGATGTTGATGAGGAAGTACTTAAGTTTCCTTTTAAAAAATTAGAGAATGTAAAATTAGGAATATTTAAAAATGAAATTATAATTAAGACATGTGAAGTGATACGAATTAAAACTATTATACATAATAAGAAAACCAGATGTATATCACAATTTAGTTATGAAAGAAAATATAAAAAAAACATAAACGTGTTAAATAATTTATATAATGAATATTATGATGAATATAAAACCATTGATAATAATAATATAGATGAAAAAATACATATATTTGAAAAATTATTAAATAATTTTGATGATTTTTTAGACCTTAACAAATGTTATAATAATAAACATGTATCTGTGGATGATACGAGAAAAGAGAATATAAATAATACACATGTAAATTCAGATGAAGAAAAAAAAAAAAATATAAAAATGCAAAACGAAAGAAATGATCCTATTTCTGTGAATACACATTTGAGTGATGCTATAGGTAACAAACTAGAGTGTGATAATAATAATAATAATAATAATAATAATAAAAATGATGATAGGAATCAAAATATACAAACACAAAATAAAAATGATGATAGGAATCAAAATAATGATAAAGGTAATGTTTGTAGGGATGAACCTCCTTTTGATAGGGATCAGATAAATTACGAAACAAAAGGAATGTCATTATATTCAGAAAGTTCAACAGAAAAAGAAAAAAGTTTTGTGTACATTTTTTCTTGTGAGAACTCAACAATGCTTATGAAAAAAATGAAACACATCTATGAGTTGATTATAAAAATAAAGACAGCAATGATCATTAATGAAAAACAAATGGATATTTTGATAAAAGAAAAGAAAAGTAAATATAAATCGGTGAATAAAGAACGAGCTGAAGAGATGATAAATAAAAATAATAATATTATGATTAATGGTAGTAGTAATAATAATATTATGATTAATAGTAATAATAGGAATGTATTTAAATCAGATACTATAAAGGATAATAGTTATAATAAAGAAATAAAAAAAACAAATGATAATAAAATGAATGAATACTCTAGAAGTAATAGTGTTGTAAAAAATAAAGAATTAAATTTAGATAAATATATAGAAAGTATTATGGATAAATTAAAAGAGAATGTAAAATTTGATATTAGCAGTATAAATATCCATGAGAAAATTATTACAAATCGAATTGATGGCTTTTGGGTTTATAAAGTATCTCCTTTATTAAAAGTAAAAGGTATTTTAAATATTACTAATAAATATATATATTTCCAGCCATATCCGAATTTTACTAATAAGAAAGAAAAGAAATGGAATGTTGAAAAGATTTTACATGTATTTAAAAGAATAATAACTATGAAGCCTAATGCTCTAGAAATAATTTTTGAAAATGAGAAAAGGAAAAAATATGATTCGTTATATATAGAATTTTTATCATATGATGAAAGAGAAATAATAATAGATATATTGAAAAGATTAAAATCTGAATGTTTTTTTATTGAAGAAAATAAAGATTTTGTTTATGTTGTACAAGAAAAATGGTCCCAAGGATATATAAGTAATTATATATATTTAGATTTTTTGAATTGTGTTGGTGGTAGAAGTCGAAAAGATTTTTCTCAGTATCCTATATATCCATGGATTATTTCATGTTATAAAACAAATGAAAAACTTCAATATGATAATAAAGAAATATATCGTGATTTATCAAAACCAGTTGGTTGTTTAAATAAAAGTCGCTTAAACTCATTAATAGAAAAAATGCATGATCATGATTATTTTTATGGTTCTCATTATTCGACATTAGCATATGTTATATATTTCTTAATTAGATTGTATCCAGAATGTCAATTAAAATTACAGAGTGGAAAATTTGATACTATATCAAGAATGTTTTTATCTGTTGAAAGTACTTATCATACAGCATTAAATGCAAATTCATCATTTATAGAATTGATTCCTGAATTTTATGAAGATGATGAAAGCTTTTTAAAAAATTATTTAAATATTATAACAAATGAAGGCAATATAAATGATGTTATATTACCCAAATGGTGTTCTAGTCCTAAGGAATTTTTAATATTTATGAAAAACGCATTAGAAAGTAATTATGTTAATCAAAATATAAATTCTTGGATTGATTTAATATTTGGCTATAAACAAAATGGTCATAATGCAAAAGAATGTTTTAATTTATTTCATCCCTTAACATACATGCATTCTATATTAAATGAAAAGTTATCTAGAGATTTTAATAATAAAGATAATTATGAAAGATATAAAGCAGAACAAGAAAACACTTTTGAACAAAATTTTAATCAAAACATTAAAGATTTAATTACTACTATGTCATCTAAAGCTCTGAAAACTCAACTTCATGAATTCGGACAATGTCCTTATCAAATATTTAAACAACCTCATGTGTCCAAGAAGGAAGTTTATACTTTTGTTTATAATGAAAAAATATCCAATTTTTTTTGGTATTATTCTGATGTAATAAATCAATTGTTGAGGGACGAAATAATGAAAAAAAAAAAAAAAATAACCAATAATAATAATAATAATAATAATAATAAAATGAAAAGAAAAAAATATAATCATAATATTGCAAGGGTTTATGGGGCAAATAGGATAAGCATGGAGAAGCGTTATAGTGAGGATGGTTCTTTGGTTCATTATGATTATGAAGGAGAGGACGTGATAAATGGGAATATGGGATATGGTATGGATGATGTGGATGATGTGAATAATATGGACGATGTGGATAACATGGATGATGTGGATAATATGGATGACATGGATGATAATACCAAAAATATGTTTGATGATGACGGTGTGATTGATGCTAACGGTGTGATTGATGCTAACGGCGCAGCGAGGAGGTGTCCTTTCCCATCGAAGACATCTTCAGAGAAACAAAGGAATATTCTGGTTGAGTTTAAAAACTTGAAGTACGAAAATATAAATAAAAAAACAAAGGATGAAGAATATTGTGATTATTTTAAAAGATATAATTGGACTTTACATAGATCAGAAACTGTTTGCTCATGTAAAATAAGAGGAATAGCTAGTACATCTGAACATAGTTGTTTTTGTTGTAATAATGGATATATAAAATTAATAACACATAAAGATTTATTGAATTGTAATATAAAAAATAATAATAATTTTATTTCCTTAAAAATAAGTGATGATAATTTTTCTTGTATAAATAATTTTGAAAATAATTATGTGTTAGGAACAAATACTGGTAAGATTGTGTTTATAAATCCTAGGAGTATATTACATATAGATAATAAAAAAAAGTATAGTACATGTGATAAAAATAAAATAGATATAAAACAAAAAGGGAAAAATGAAAATAGGAATGAAGAGATGATTAAAAATAATAATGTAATATATACTAATTATAATAATGAGTATGAAACAAATATCTTCAGTGATGACTTTTCTGATGAAATATTTAATATTTATAGTAACGAATCAAGTGATTTTTTATATAGTTCTTTTGAAGATATATTTTATGAAAACCATGAGAATATATATGATAATATAATAAATAGTAAGGAACATAAAAGTTTATTTTCTAATGATAATAATATATATAGTCAACTTATATCTAAAAAAATACATAATGATACAATTAACAGCATTAGTAGTAGTTATAACTACATAGCAACAGGTTCATCTGATGAAACCATAGAATTAATCAATGTAGATACAAACTTTGATATTGTACAAGTTTATGATAACTTTGATGATAAAGTTAGATATGTGGAATTAAAAAATAAATTCTTATTTGCAATATCAAATGATATAAAACTTTTTGATATTAGAGTTGGTAAAAAGAATATATATCTTAATAATATAAATAATTTTAATAGTTCTAATAAATTATTTATTAATATATCAAATCATAATAAGGGTGCAAAAAAAAATATTGAATTTGCTAGAAAAAGGATCTATAAAAATGTGCATGGAAATAATAGGATAATGTATGGAAATGACAATATGATGTATGGTAATGACAATATGATGTATGGTAATGACAATATGATGTATGGTCATAATAATATAATGTATTGTAATAATAAGAATAATTTCATATGTGAGCCATATCAAGATAATTATGTATATGTAAATTATTTAAACAAACAATTCCTTTTTGAAAAAAAAATAAAAAAAAATGTTCACCCTAATTTTAGTAAAAATAAACCGAATATTATACATGCATGTCTTATTAATGATTATAATATATTATGTGTAGATGAAAAGGATTATTTATATTTTTATGATATACGAAATGAGAAGTGGCATAATATCCTATCGACCTCATCAATGGGAAGTATAAAAAATAATAACAAATATAATTTAAAAAAGAAAAGAAATTATAAAATTGTTTCTGCTGCTTGTAATAAACAACGTTTATGTTTAGTAAATAATGATGGACATGTTTTTTATGAACATATGAACTTTTGTGATAATAATAATATATTGTCAAAAACAAATTTTTTCCCAAGGATTTCATTAACAACAACAAAATATATAACATTCTTTAATCATTTTGATCATATAAATAATATGAATAATGATTATATTTTATTTACAACTGAAGACGCACAAATGGAAATATACAAAAAGGGAAACTAATCATTTATAAAAAAGAAAATAAAAATATATATATATATATATATATATTATAAAAATATATTATATTTTATAAAGACATACCTATATATTATAAAAAGTATTAGGATATATATATATATATATATATATAATCCTTGTTAACCTCCCTATTTTGTAAAAAAAAAAAAAAAATAAACATATTCATAATATACTTTTTCTTAATTATTAAGTAGAAAATATTTTGTTTTTAAAAATTTATTTTATTTATATTTTTATGTATTTCATGCGAATGATTAATATTTGACATTTCTGGTTAAATAATCATATGATACAAAATAAAATGGTTTCATGAAAAAATAAAATAAAAAAAATAATAAAAAATAATAATTTTATGATACATATAATTATAATTTTTCATATAAATTTATTACACATAAAAAAATAAAAGCCTTTTGAATTAAATGAAAGTCCAAAAGGTAATAAAAAATAATATATATATAATGAAACATTATTTTTTTTTCCACATAGTATTAAATATAAATATAAATATAAATATAAATATAAATATAAATATAAATATAAATATATATATATATATATATATATATATATATATATATATATATATAACAAACTTAAGGTGTTATTATGTAAATAATATATACATGTGTATATATATGTATATATATATATATATATTTTTTTTTTATTAATTTGTAAAAA
>NC_033656.1:857271-858274 GCF_001601855.1 Plasmodium reichenowi | reverse complement strand
TAAGGTGTTATTATGTAAATAATATATACATGTGTATATATATGTATATATATATATATATATTTTTTTTTTATTAATTTGTAAAAATAAATCTTGTTTATGTTTTTTCTTCACTTAATTTTTTTTTTTCACCTTTGTAAATGTAACATATATATGTTCATTTATGCTACTTTTTTTTTTTTTTTTTTGTAATTTCGAATAGTTAGGAAAATTATTGAATATATTACTAGGAATAAAAATAGAGAAAACGATAATACGTAAAAAATAAAAATGGTCTTTTTTAATTTTAGTCTGTCCTCAAATCTGCATCAAAAAAATAAAAAAAATAAAATAAAATATATAAACATATATATATATATATATTCACACGCATGGTGTATGTTTCTGTTTCTGTTTCTGTTTTTTTTTTTTTTCTTTTTACTTGTTTATTATTAATATAGAATCTGCAAAATAGTATAGGGCATTTATGAGGGCAGTGATTTCGTTCCGTTCAAGTGAGCCAATATGTTCGTCACTCACTCCTTCCTAAAAAAAAAAAAAAATAAACAAAATAAATAAAAAAATAAAAAAATGACATATATATATATATATATATATTTTTACACATTTTAAATAAAGTAATTAAAACAATGAGACATTTATAAAAATACGTATTATAAGAAATATACCATATGTAGGTATACAAATAACATGCACACATAAACATATACAAGGTTTTTTTTTCCTTTCTTACCACAAGTGCTATTTGCAATGCTGTTGTTTTTAACTTTCCATGTAGTCTACATTTAACACAAGGTACACAATCAAGAATATTTGTTATGTTCATAAATTTGGATAATATATCTTTTCCATGTCGTGGAAAAAGAGGTTCCAGAAATTCTTTTGAGGAACAGGAATGATAAAAATTTTCTAAGAGGTCATCTAATAGTCTCACTGCTTCTTTATCATTCTGTTCATACCCTAGAAAAAAAAAAAAAAAAAAAAAAAAAAAAAAAAAAAAAAA
>NC_033656.1:851633-852201 GCF_001601855.1 Plasmodium reichenowi | reverse complement strand
AAAAAAAAAAAAATATATATACATATATATATATATATATATATATATATACATACGTTTAGATAAAAACATTTGTTGTATTTTAATTTTTAATCATATCTTTTTATTTGCTCATAATATTTTTCTCCCTCCCCCTTTTGTCATTACCTTCATTGGCCCCT
Organism: Plasmodium reichenowi; assembly: GCF_001601855.1. NCBI lineage: Eukaryota > Apicomplexa > Aconoidasida > Haemosporida > Plasmodiidae > Plasmodium > Plasmodium reichenowi. Next base: position 852,040 of record NC_033656.1, on the reverse strand, counting down.
CTTTTTAATTGCCTATACACAGTAGCCCTTTGAATAACATCTAATATTTGATTTGTTAATTCTGGAGAAGCTAATGGAAAAATCTTCGCATTTATTTCTTCTTCCTCTTCATCGACCTCTGAATTATGTACGCTCTCGTTTGAAATTAATGTATTGGGCATTTTTTTTTTTTAATTATACTTATAATTTTATTTTTTTATTATTTTTATGGCAAATCAAATGAAAAAATATAACACCAATGTGGATAATATATATGTAAATATATAAATATAAATATAAAAATATATATATATATATATATATAAATTTATTTATATTTATGTATTATAATAATAATTTTGTTCGTAAAATATATATATATATCTACATATACATTTATGTATATATATATATATATATATATTTTA
>NC_033656.1:845171-851357 GCF_001601855.1 Plasmodium reichenowi | reverse complement strand
AAAAAAAAAAAAAAAAAAAAAAGAAAAAAAAAAAAAAAAAAAAAAAAAAAAAAAAAAAGAAAAAAAAAAAAAAAAAAAATTTGACATACGTTTTGTTTTATTTTATATATTTATGGATGAACAAGAACTATATATGAATAATATATTATAATATATATATATATTAATATTACATTATAATATATATATATATATATATATATTATATATACGTGCTAAAAAATATGTTTATTTATTAATACATATATTTTTATGTAACATACAATTTTTCATGATAATAAAAAAAATTACCCATATATTTCATATAAGTATTAATAAATATATATTATATAGGCATATAAAAAATTTTTATACAGTATTTTAAAATATTTATATTTCCTATAGGCTTACCCTGACGATTTAAAAATAAAAAAAAATAAAATAAAAAAATAAAATAAAAAAATAAAAAAATAAAAAAATAAAAAAACAAAATAAAAAAATAAAAAAATAAAAGAAATAAAAGAAAAACAATATAAATATAAATAATATCATATCATATCATATGATATCTTATAAGTAACATGAATCGTGTAATATAAGAAAATATATTGAGCTTCATGATATATAATTTTCGTAAAAATTATCAAACTGCTTATCGACAACTCCAAAACCATTAAAAAGATAATGTACAGTAATATCTTTAAAAACGATATTTTTAATAATTTGTGGTGTTAATATAAAATATTGAGGTATTGAACAATAATCGATGTGAATATATTTATAATTATAATTATGTAAGAAGTATTGTTTATACATAAGAGGATTTGATAAGCAAGAAAGTAATTGGAAGATTTTCTGTTCGTTAATATGATCTAACCCTTGATTTAATTCATCTAAAACATAAAACCCATTTTTTGTTAATTTTTGTATAGATAGAATATATAACATAGTTGTTAAAGATCTTTCACCTCCCGATTGATGAGATATAGATAATAATAAGAAAGGTGCGTTTTTTTTAAATTTCACTTTAATATATAATTCACATTTTTCATATATATCATTTTTTTTGATTAGATCTATTTTTCCAAAAAATTCTGGATTAATAAAATTCATAAACTTTTCAAAATTATAATTTAGGAAAATAATATATTCATTTATTTGATTTGACCAATGTGGTAATATAAAATGTATTTGTTTTTCATTTTCTAATATGGTTTCTTTTAAATTATTTATTTCTTTTATTTTATTTTGAACATTTTCTTTATGTCTTTCTATAGATAATAATAATATATTATATTTTTCTTCACATTTATTATTATTACTATCTAAATTATTATATATTTTTTCTTGAATTATACATTCTTTTAATTTATTTTCGACTTGTTCTAAATTAAAATGTATAGTATCTAAAGTATTGATTTCTTCTTGACTTAATTCATTTTTTTGTATTTTTAATAAACCGTTTAATTCATTTATATCATACATATAAGAATTTAATTTATTTTTTTCGATTTCAATACTATTTTTTAAATTTTCATGTTTTTCTTCATTTTCTATATTTTCATTTTTTATTATTGATAAATATTTTTTCCATTGATTTAATTTATGATAAATATAAAACAATTCCTTATCATATTTACTATGTTCTTTTAAAATATATAAAAATTCATCACATATATCAATTTTTTTTTTATTTATTAAATTAATATTTTTAAGAATCATATTTTTTTTTTCTTCAATAATATTTTCCCCTTTCATATATTTATCTAAATTTTCATTTATTTTTATTAATTCATTCTTTAATAAAGTACATTTCTTTTTTTTTATATTCATTTCGTTTCTTTCTAAAATTATTTTATTGTATTCATCATTTTTTTCTTTTTTCATTTTTTCAAACTCAGAAAATTGTATTTGTAATACTTCAAGTTCTTTTTCACATATTTCTTTCCTTTCCATCAAATTGTCTATATCTTTTTTTACATCGTTATTCATATTATATAATATTTTACATTTTTTTTTTTCTATATGAGAAAAATTCTCTATAAATATATTTTTATCATATGTACTAATACGATAACGATGTATATTATCTTCACAAAAATAAAATAAGCTCCTAACCTCTTCATTTAATTGTTTCGATATTTCATTAATCATAAATTTATTAAATTCATTAATTTCTTTTGTGCTCTTATTTTTCAAAGTATCTCCTTTAACAATAAAAGATATATGTATAGGTACAATGTTTATAAGACTATTCTTTACAACTTCTGGGCTATCAAAAAGTTCATATAAAAAATATTCCACACCTCTTTTTCTCATTTCATTAGTAACTTGGCAAAATTTAGGATATCCAGATATCGCATTATTATTATTATTATTACGATCATTAAAATTTATATTGTTCCTATTTATATTATCCTTATTCGTATCAAAATATTTATCATTCGTTGTTATAATAGATAATTTATATTTTTTATATAAGACTTCCAAAAATTCTTTGTTGTCTTTTTGAATTAATAGAAAACTATTAAAATATTTCTTTAAAAAATATTCTAGAATATAATCATATTGTGGTTTTATACATTTTATATATTTACATAACGGTCCATATATTATATTTTGTTTTGATAATTCATCAACAATTTCATCATTAAATTCATTTATATTATGTAATTTAATTTGATCATATTTTTTTTTTAAATTTTCTATATATTCCTTATTCAATAAATTATATGTTTCTACAATATTTTTAATATTTTTTTTATAATTTAAAATTCGTTCTCTTAATGTAAATTCAATACTATTGAGAAATTTTTCTTCTTGTATATTTTTATAGTTTTTTCTTTTTTTTAATTTATCTAATATAGATTTATATTCTGATTGTAAATTATATTTTTTCATTAATAATTTTTTATTTTCATCAGATATTTTTTTTAAATCATTTTGTAATTCTTTTTCTTTTATATTATGATATTGATTATCATCATCATTTAATGTATTTATATTTTTTATTTTTTTACTTATTATACAAGCATTTTCATTCATTCTATTTTCTTCTATTGTTAATATTGTATTAATTCTTTCATCCTTTTTTTGATTAAAAAATTCTTCTAATTTGTATATTTCTTCTTTTATTTTTTTTTTCTTATTTTCTAATTCTTTTATACACTCCTTATTTTCATATATATTCTGAACTGTGTCATCCATAATTTTTTCTTCTTTAATTATTTGTTTTTCCATATCTTCTAAGGTTAAATTAAGCTTCATATATTTATTAAGTGATTCCTTAATAATTATTTTTTTTGAACTATATTCTAATGATAAATTATTTATAACTTTGTGACATTTCTCTAATTCAGACAAATAATATTTCAAGGTATTAAAATGTGTATCCTTTTCTTTAATCAATGATTCTATATGTTCCTTTATATTTATAACTTGTTTTTTCTTGTGTTCAATTAAAAGCAAAGATTTCTTTACTCTGTATAATTTCATTCTAGATAATAACATTCTTAAATTTTCATATTTGTTTTTTTTTTTTTCTAAATCATTTATAATTTTTTCTTCTTCTATTATTTCATGTTCATATGTTTTAATTTTATTTTCTCCAATTTTCTTTTCTTCAATCTTCTTTTTTAAATAATTATAATCATCTAGTAATTTTTTATCAATAGCTAATAATGTGCATTCAAATAATTCTTCAGGATTTAGTCTAGAAAATTTACTAACATTTTCTTGAGGCATAAATGTAATTAAATTATCTAAATTTAAATTGAATTCTTTTTGGATTTTTTCAATTTTTTCATAATTTTCTTTTTTATTATTAACAAACCAAAAACTCTCCACTTTATTATTTATAATATTCATAATTCTTTTTATGCATATATATTTTTTCTCTTCATCACATTTTAAGGTAATTTCTATAAAACTCTTCTTTTCACCTTTCTTTATAAAATTTATTAATTCTTTATTTCGAGATAATATATTACTATTATATCCTAAACCAAACACCAAAGCACAAGCAATCGAAGATTTACCACTTGCATTTGCAGCAGCTATTAAATTTATTCCTTGATTAGCTCTTAGAGTTATAGGACCGCTAAAAACCATCCAATTATATAACGTCATTTCTATGATAGCACCTTTTTTTAAATTTTTAAAATATTCTGTATTATAACCATCCACATCATTCATAAATATAACATCATCTTGTTCTTTATCATTAATATTTTTGCCTTTCTTTTCTTTGCTTTCTTTGTCCATTTTTATTGTAATATTCTTCCTGTTTTTATTTTCTGATTTAAGTATTATATCATTTTCATTTTTATCTCCCACATCACACGTACTTCTTTTTTTACGACTTTGGTTTTCCACACATGTTAACTTCCTCTTATTTAAATTTCTCATTCTGTTCAAATTATATCATTTTCTTCATTTTTACTTTTTTTCTCATTAACAAGTAAACATATATATATATATATATATATATATATATATATATATATATGTGTATATATGTATGTATGTGTGTTTACTTGTTAAAGAAAATATATAAAAAAATAATAGTATATATGTGTCCAAAAATATGATAAAATATAATAAAAATGAATTTCGTATTAACAAAAATAATCTTATCACAAAATTTCAAATTAAAAAAAAAATAATAAAACCAAAAATAAAAATAAATAATATTATATTATATTGTATTATATAATAATATAATTTATTCATTTAAATTCTCACTGAACGGATATTTACCTTTTATATTTTTTTTTTTTAATATTTATACAATTATATAACTTTCAACTTTATAATGATATACTTATTTTAAATAAAGTATTAAAAATATTGAATATATATTCTTATGTCAATTCATGTGTAAACATAAAAAAAAAAACATAATTATGAATTTTTTTTTTTTTTTTTTTTTAAATTATAATGCATAAAATATATGGTTTTATAAACAAAAATAATAATGTAACGTTTTATGATTTTAAAAAAAGAAGAAAATTAAATAGGTACAATATAGTTATTGAATAATTCTTCATTAAAAATATTCTTTTTTGTTGAATACCATAAGTATAATAACATAATATAAAATATAACATGTATATATATATATATATATATATATATAATAAAAGTATAAATAAATAACAAACTATATGTATATAATTATATATATATATATGTTTATATATATGTTTATATAATATTGTTACAGTGTATTAATTATTTTTTTACTTCTTCGAATTGTTATTATTTTGTCATTTCACTTTCTTTTAGAGATCCCAAAATATGGGTTTTACGGTTGATCGTTTTGATTTTTTCAATCTTAAATTATTCAGTTTAATTAAATTCTTGTTATGCAACCTACGAAATCGATGGTAATCTTGAGCAGTGGCATTTTCAATATCCTAAACAAAATATATATATATATATATATATAATAAAATGAAATAAAATAAAAAAAAAAAATTACATTATATATATATATATATATATTATACACATATTACTATTCATCAAAAGGTTACTAAATTTTAAGATTATTTCTTCACTATTTTATTTATTTAAATATTACCTTTCCATATAAAAACATTAAAGCAAGTTCTCCATAACTTTTTAAGGGCTTTTCCAATTTCCATAACCATTTTGGATATGCGTGGTCTGGTAATATTTCATGGTCTTCATCAACAGTATTGTATATATTAAAAATATGAGCCTTTTCACTGCTTTCAGTAGTACTTCCTGATGTTGTATCTTTTTTATCTTGTCCTTTTTTTCCAGGTTTTACCTTTGGAGCTAAGCTACGTTTACTTACAAAAATTGTTCTTGTGCATATTGAAAATATTACACTTTTATTATTAAAGGAAATAACATTTTTGTAATATGATAACATGGTTTTACTTTTTCATTTTTTGATTGATATTGTAAAATTATTTGTATATTTGTTATGCTATATTATATATATGTATATTATATATATATATATATATATGTTTTTTTTTTTAAATGTAGCTATTTATTATTATGTTCAGAAAAAGCTACTTTAAAATGGATGAAATTATACCTGACCGTGACAGGAAAAAAAAAAAAAAAAAAAAAAAAAAAAAAAAAAATTATTTATAAATATATATTTTCATTATTTATTTTATAAATTTAATTTTATTTAAATAATTTATATATTTTTTTTTTTTTATAATT
>NC_033656.1:840527-844771 GCF_001601855.1 Plasmodium reichenowi | reverse complement strand
TAATAAAATTAAATTTTTTTTTTTTAAAAGTAGCTAATTATTAATAAATTAAAAAAAAACAAATTAAAAAAGGAAAAAAATAAAAACGAACATAAAAAGAAAAAAAAAAAAAAAAAAAAAAAAAAAAAAAAAAATTATATATAAATATATATATTCACTATTTATTTTATAACTTTAATTTTAGCTAAATAATATATATATTTTTTATATATTATAATTTATATTTTTTTTTTTATCTTTGAAAAGAAATGTGCCTTATTTTTATCTATCGCAAAATATACATTACATGTTTTTATTCCGCTTCATGATGCGGCGTTATAGCATTAAGAATATTATATGTACATAATTACTTATTTAACAAAATGTTTTTAAATTATACATTTTATATTTTCATTATAACAATGATATAATAATTATTCATTATACTTTTAAAATATAAAGTTTAGCTTTAAATTTTTTAAAAATGTGTATACACAAAATATTCAAATATAGTTGAAATGACAAATCAAATAAAAAATTATTCACAAAAAAAAAATAAAAATAAAAAAAATAAAATAAAATAATAAATAATAAAATAATATCATATATATGTGCACATATATATATATATATATATATATATATATATATATATATATAACATATAACTACATTTTGGTAAATTTCGAATTATATGAGGAACTTTCCAATATAACCTTTGGTAATACACTATATATATATTCCATTTTTTGCGTATCATTATGTAAGTTATTCCATATGCGATAAGATATGTGAATAACTTTATAGCCCATTTGTGATAAGAATTTATGTCTCCATTTTGATAAGGTAGTTAAACTTTCTGAATTGAAATAATATTGAAAATGCGCATTCAATTCTATAATATAATTTGATGAAGGATGGTATATATCAACCATAAACGGTCCACAATTAATTGAGTTAAGATGTTCTATATTTAGCTTGTTTAAAAAATCACTAACTTCTTTATGTAACATACAGGTATAACCACCACATATTTTGTTTCCTATTTTGACATTTTTATTATTATCAAAATTTTTATTATCACCATATGAATCATCACCATCTGAATCGTCATCATCTGAATCATCATCGTCTGAATTATCACCATCTGAATCATCATCATCTGAATTATCACCATCTGAATTATCACCATCTGAATTATCACCATCTGAATTATCACCATCTGAATTGTGAACCCCCAAATTAACCTCACCCTTTTCATTTCCTACTTGGTCAACCCTTGATAGTGTTCTCATACTTTTATTATGTTTCTTCTTATTTATTTTTTTCAAATTTCTATCTTGAGAACAATACTGTAAAAATGACCTCTGTTCCAGAGTCAAGTTATTGTATATAGAACTATGAAATAATACAATATATAAATATAATATTTGTAGGTTTCGCGTATAATAATTAAAATGTTCTTTGTAAAATGTTGCGCGCGATATAAATTTGATAATCATGTCTTCGTTAAAAAATTCAAGAAACGTTATAGCTTTTATTGCTTTTAGGTTTCTTCCACTAAAATTATTTAATCTCTCATTTAATGTTATTTGTAAAGCTTTACTATATACATTACTTGCTAATCCTAATTTAGATATAGAATTAGCTGATTTTATTAGAAAATTATTTCTTAAGATGGACCAGCATAAGGTCATATTTTTTAAAGCATAAATTAAATTGAAATCATTCCATTTTAATCTTGAACAACTTTGAAAAAGATATACATAATGTTTTGGTTTCATATCATTTTCTCTTTTAAATATTTCACAAAATATATCATTTAACATTTTTTTGTTAATAACTTTAACAGAAGCTATAGTTTGTAAATACCTAAGAAGACTACGTACATGTACTATGCCGGATAAATGTATGACTCTATTCATAAAACATAACCATAATTCAACATCAATGTGTTTTCCTTTTCTTACTAGTCTTGCTTCATTCATCATTAGAAATCTTAAATCTCTAGCTTTAACAGTATTGATTGTATTGGTATCAGGTGTAGAATAATTATTATCATACCAATATTTTCTAGGAGAAATTCTAATTTTTTTTTCTTTATTTTGGTTATCATTTATGGATATACTATTTTCTAATAACTCATTATTTATATTATTATTATTATTATTACTATTATTATATTTTTTTAATTGTTTTAATAATTGTTGATCATTTTTATTTAATTGTTTTTCATTAATTTTATCTAGACTCCTTTCTCTATCTTTTAAAAAAGATTTATAAAAAGAATTTTCTTTCATTCCATAAACACCTTTTTTTTCAAAAGGGTTAGGCATATACCAAAAAGTTTCTATATCTTTTTTTTTCTTTTCTTTATCTTTTTCTTCTTTTAAATGATCAACACTTTCCATATTTAAATTTATTGGCTTAGTTCCTTTTCTTAATAAATCTTTTAAATTTAATTTATCATCATTTTTTTTATATTTGTCTTTATTCAATAATTTTTTATATTCATGTGGTTTTAATAAATTTTCATTTCTTTTATTCTTATTATTATTATTATGTAGTTCTTTAAGTATATTCTTAAAATATTTATTATTATCATCATCTTCACATTTAAAATTATCTTTTATATTATTTTTTTCATATTCTTTATTTAAACTTGTGGAAATAACTTTATGAGGAACAGTAAAATCTTGTTCTTGTTTTAAATAAGAATTTTCCACTTTCGGTAACATCCATTTTTTATTTCTTTTCACCCAGCTTTTACGCTTGGCCATTTTTATTTTCATACATTTGCTTAAAAATCTTACATTTGTTAAAAGCATATTTTAAGAATTATTAAGGGTGTGTGTTTAAACGTATATTTATCTATATATGTGTTTATTTTTTTATTTTTATGGAAACATCATAATATATAACAAAATAAATATCGATACTTGGAATAAGCATATGTTTAATTTTTTTCTCTTTTATTTATTTTATACTTTATAATGAGACATTTTTACACAATAAAATTAAATATGACAAAATTATATTGTTGACCACCATAATTATTATATATACAAATATATATATATATATATATATATACAAAAACATATATAATAAATATAATTCTATAATTGAGAATTATATGGTAAATTATTTAATTTTTTTTTTTTTTTTTTTAATTTATTATTTTATATAAATAAAATTATTTTTTTTATTAATGTTTTTTTTTTAATTTCATATAATACATATGTGAATATATATATTATAGAAAATTAATGACCACATATATATGTTGATATATTATATATAAAACATATTAGGGTATATAATTTAATTTACCTTTAAAATTATATATATATATATATATATATATATAAATATTATAGTCTATTTTGTAACCTTTTTTTATTTAAATACGATAAAAAAAAAATTTATACAGTATAAATATATTAATATTATATATATATATTATATAATTTATCTATATATTTTTTTTTATGTACTTATTTATAATTATTTATTTGTATGTTTATAATGAAATACCCAATGCACTTCCACAAGTATATTATTATATATACATAATTATATTATATGTTTTTTTTTTTTTTTTTTTTTTTTATATCCACGTATTTTATTTATATATAACATATATATTATTATATATATATATATATATATTACTACATTTTATTAAAATATAAATAAAAAATTTACATATATATTCTCTTAATTTTTTTTATTTTTTATATTTTCATTCTTATATATATTTAAAAAAGAAAAAATATATATATATCTATATATATATTTATTTATTTATTTATATTCATGTTTTTAAAAATTCTTTTTTTTTATTATCAATTTATCGTTTTTATTTATACATTTATTATATATGAAAATATAACTTATTTTTTTTTTATTTTTCAATTTTAAAAAACAAACCTATGCTTAATACGTATATATTATATATATATATATAATATTATTTATGTATTTATTGTATATTTATAGATATGTTTTGATCTATACATTTAATATTATTTATATATTTGTGATTATTAATAGGAACGTACATATGTTATAAAATATATATATATATATTAAAAAGAGTGTAATATAAAATATATATTTATATATATATATATATATATATGTATATAAATAAGTTAATGTTGTAATTATACTAATTATATATATAAAATAAATAAAACTCAATCTTCCTACCCCCCCAAAAAAAAAAAAAAAATAAAAATAAAAAAAAAAAAAAAAAAATA
>NC_033656.1:835095-837595 GCF_001601855.1 Plasmodium reichenowi | reverse complement strand
TAATAATAATAGTAATAATAATGCAAAGGCAGCAAACCCAATGGAGCAATTAACCAATCTATTTTCTCATATAAATAATAATGCCCATCATGACGAAAAGGGGGATGGTCATCCATTAGAACATATAATGAACCTTCTTGGTCATGGACATAATGAAGGTGATGGTAAGGGAGGAGGTAACACACTACAACATTTAGCATCTCTTCTTGGTCAAGGACATAATGATGGTGATGCTAAGGGTGGGAATAACCCACTCGAACATTTAACATCTCTACTTGGTCAGGGACATAATGATGGTGATGGTAAAGGTGGGAATAATCCACTTCAACATTTAACATCTCTACTTGGTCAGGGACATAATGATGGTGATGGTAAAGGTGGGAATAATCCACTTCAACATTTAACATCTCTACTTGGTCAAGGACATAATGATGGTGATGGTAAGGGTGGGAATAACCCACTTCAACACTTAGCATCTCTACTTGGTCAAGGACATAATGATGGTGATGGTAAAGGTGGGAATAACCCAGCAGAATACTTAAAAAAGTTATTTGGTAATTTACAAGGTAATAATGCAAATGGTATTAATGGAAAGAACATGGGAGATCTTCAATCTATGTTAAACAATTTATTGAATAGTGAAAAATATAAGAAGTCTCCATATACATTAGATAAAACTGTAAGTAGTGGTTTTGGTTCTCGTTCAAAAGAATCCATGTTATTAGAATATCAGCATAATAAAAGTGAACAAGAGATATTAAGAGAATTACAAGAATTGATTAATAAGAATAAAATTAAGAATGTGAGTGAGAATAATGAAAAATTAAAACAATATTTTTCCATGTTAAAAGGAAAATATAATCCATATTCTTATGAAAGAAAAATTTTGAATGATATAATAAATGAAGATGATATAAAGACTAAATATAATATTGATGATAATTTTGAAAAGAATTTAATAGTGAATGTACAGAATGATAATATGGAATATGATGTTGAAATGAATAATGAAGAAAAAGAAAAGAAAACTGAAATGTTTGAAGATATAAATGAATTGGATGATAAAGATGCATTAAGTAGTGGATCAATTAATAGTAGTTTAATGAGGAAAAACAAAAGTGAAAATGAAAAATTATTAAGAGGTCTTACAACAAATATAAATGATGATAATGATAATTTACATGAATGTAATTGTAATAATAAATTAAATAATTGTGTATTATCATATATAAATTATAATAATTTAGAATATATGTTACAAAGTTTAGATATTGATGTAAAAGGTTTAATACGAAAGCATATGTTATTAAAAAGGAATAATAATAACAATAATGGTAATAATTTAAATTTTGAAAAAAATGAATCATTTCTTTTACCCTTACCACCATTAACAACCAAATCTAATGTTCAAAATACATCACACTATGTATTAAGAGTACCACGTGTTTTATTTTTAGCTAGTCGAAAATCATTTTCCTCCTCTTATGATAGATCATTATTTCATATATATAATATTATGGATACGCAATTGAAATGGAATACATATTTATGGGGTTATGGTTTTAAATATTATCCTATATTTTTCCCAAAAAATTTACATACCTTATTACATAGCCATGAAAAACAAATAGGAAGTGAACCTTTTGATCTTATATTTGTTCATTCAAGTTTTGTATCAAATTATTATAATTATTATTTCTTTTTGAAAAATATGCCTAAAATTACCACACTTATTTTTATGAATGATGGTTGGGATAATAATGTAAAGAATATTTTTTTAAATTTATTTCCTCATATATTTTTTCAAAACCAAGTAAACATATTTGAATTTAATCCTTTAAATAATATTGATACGGTAGCAGAAAAAAAAAAATTATTTCATAGTTTATGGAATAAAGTAACAAGTAGTACAACAGCTCCTAGTAGTAGTATGCATGATCATGTAATTACTAATAAACATAAAAAAAGGAAAAAAATAGAAACGAAAACAAATAATGTAGCAAATAATGAGAATGATGTGTTATTAACTGGTGATCATTCTTCATCATCATCCCCATCTAATAATAATAATAATAATAATAATATTAATAAATATGATGAAGAGGATGATGAGGAAAATAAAACATTATGGGCTTTTATACCACATGGTGTAAATCATTGTTGTTCTAGTCATTATTATAAATCTTTTATTATGAACGGTACTACCGATAATTATAATAATAATAATAATAATAATAATAATTATAATGGTGAGGGAGAAATGTTACAGGATGATAAACAAAATGGTAATGTACAAAAGGTTGTGAATCCTAACTTTTATTATGATCGTGCGAGAAGTTTGGAAAATCAACATACACCAGCATATGAATTGAGTTATTCATTATTAGATTTATTTTTACCTGAATGTTCATTTAATGAGAAAGATATTTTTAATAATAGCAAAAGAGATATTGATATATTGTATTTATATAATACATCTAATAATTATAATGATTATCTT
>NC_033656.1:813766-832195 GCF_001601855.1 Plasmodium reichenowi | reverse complement strand
TATATATATATATATTTTTTTTTTTTTTTTTTTTTTTTTTAAGCATCAATGTATTAAAAATAAAGTGTGTACATACACTTTTTTATATATTAATTTGAAAGTGTTTAAAGAATAAACTATTTATTCACATTAAACATACTGTCAATTATATTAAAAATAAATATATATACATATATATGTGTGTAATCCGCTATTACTATTATATAAATGATTAATATGTACATATTTTACTTTATTATGAAAAAATAAGTATTAAGGATGGTTATACTTTCAATTCTAATATTTTTCCAATGGCTATTGTTTTTCCTTGATCTCTTAAGGTAAATCTACCAAGTTGTGGTAAATTATCGTAGACTTCTACACAGACTGGATTTGAGAGTAAAAAGTGTGCTGTTACAATACAATCACTTTTAATAAATTTTGGTTTTGTTTTTTTTTTCTTGGATTTTTTATCAATAACTTCTAACATTTCAACAAATTGTATTTCTTCACAAGCAGTATGTGCATGAAAAATACAAAAATATCCTGCTGTTATAATAGGTTTATGTTCAAGTAGTTCTACAATTGCAACACGACCTATGAATTCATGAACAACTGAACATAAGTTTAATGAATCACATAAAACAAAACCCTTACTTATTTGATCTTCTTCAACACCAAATAATCTTACACGAACATTCTCTCCAGGTTTAGCATATGGTACTTCATCATCTTCCAAAAAAACATTCATAACTTTTACTTTTACTTTATTCGGCATTAAAGTACAATTCATATTATTACCATATAATGTCCCCGATTCAATTTTTCCAATAGCTATTATTCCATTATCTTTATATCCTTCTAACAAAGGTATTCTTAAGGGACCATTTTCATCCCAAGGTGGAGGTGGCAAAGAATTTAATATATTAAATAATGTTGGTTTCGATAAATCATACCAACTAGCTCTAGGGTCATAAATTTTCGAATTTTTATCTGATACATGTTCTGATAAATTTTGACCAGTTAACCCTGAAATTGGCACGAAAAAAACATCCTTATTAATATTATATCCACATGATTTTATATATGGGGTTATTTTCTTTTGTATTTCTTCATATCTGCTTTCACTCCAATTGCACGTTGGATCGTCCATTTTGTTAATGGCAACAATGAGTTGGTTAATACCTAAATTGAAAATAAAATAAATAAATAAATATATATATATATATATATATAAATATATTCATATATTCATATATACATGTATAAATATATATTATTAATTCTTTGGATTACCCAATGTTCTTGCCAACAATGTGTGCTCTCTTGTTTGTCCTCCTCTCTCAAAACCTGTCTCAAATTCACCCTTTCTTGCTGATATAATTAAAACACCAATATCTGCTTGTGCAGCACCACTAATCATATTTGGAATAAAATTTTTATGTCCGGGTGCATCAAGAATTGTAAATCTTCTATCCTTCGTTTCAAAGTGTGCCCTTCCAACTTCTACCGTTTTACCTTTCTGTCTTTCTTCTTCATTAATATCCATAATAAATGCTAAAAACCAACTTTCTCTACTTTTTTCTTTAGCTTCTCTTTCATATTTTTCAATAGTCCTATCATCAACATATCCCAATATATATAAAATATTACCACAAGCTGTTGATTTCCCTGCATCGACGTGTCCAATAAAAATTATATTTAAATGTGGTCTTGGGTCTACTTCAGCCATTTTTATTTTTTTATCTTCTACTTTTTCTTGTAACTCTTCTACGTCTTCTTTCATAATATCATTATCATCATTCAAAACCAGTTTGCTTATTTTTTCTTCTATATCATTAACATTTTCATCTTCGACAATTTCGGAACCATTTATATCTTCCTCATCTTCTTTAATTTTATCCAAATCATTATTAACATCATTGTTCATATTAATATTATTCTCATTACTTGTATTGTTGAGGTTACTATTGTTTTCATCATCTTCCTCTGCCCCTGCTCCCTTATATTTCATTCCTGGATAATACGAAGGAGCATTTACATTGAAACTAAAAGGTTCATTCATCTATGAACAGGAAAATCAAAATAAAAATAAAATAAATATATATATATATATATATATATATATATATATATATATATATTTATGTTTCTTTACTTTTTAAATATTAAATAAAACGAATAAAGAAATAAAGAACCTACTTTCAAAATAGGAGTCAAATTAACAAATCAATTAGAACAAAAAAAAAAAAAAAAAAAAAAAAATTATAAAAGCATAATATTATAAATAAAAACTTATAATTCCAACTATTAAAATGACACTCTCTTCAATTCATTTTAATATTCATTTATTATTTTTTTTTTTTATGATATCCTTTTTTTTTTTCTTTTTCTACTTTCTATTTTAAAAACTTTATATAATCCTTTTTCTTCAATTATGAATTAGATTTTAACATATATATAAAATATATATATATATTTTTTTTTTTTACTTTATGATAAGAACTACATATTATATTATCAATCCAAAAATATATAATAAAAAAAAGGGCTTTCTTGTGATATTTAATTAATGTTAAAAAGAAAAAAAAAAATATATATATTATATATATATATATATATATATATATATATAATATATTGAAATATAATAAAATTATATTCTATCTGAATTTTTCTACAATGTTGAAAATTAAAAAAAAAAAAATTTTAATAATATGATAAATATAATATATATAATATATATATATAAATTATATATAATATATGCTTATATTTATTTATTAATATATTTATATGTACATATAATAATATATGTAATTATATATTATATATATTATATATATATATATATATATATATATATATATATATATTATTTATATGATTATACCCATTATATAATTTTTTATTCAAAGTCCGATATGTCATTATTCACAATTGTATTTTTTTTTTTTTTCTTTTCTTTTTCTTTTTTTTTCATTAATACATAAATTTCTTCTAATAACTGAACATAATATTATATTAAATTAATAACACTTTTGTTGATTTATGAGTACACTCTAAATAATATTATAAAATTTAAAATAGGAATATATAGGAGAAAAAAAAAATAATAATAATAATGAATGTATAAATAAATAAATATATATATACATATATATATATATTTATATATATCCTAAATATATTATATATTATAGATATATATATATTTATATATGTTTTATATAAGATGCACTTTTTTTATACTTCATTTCCGTAAAATTAAGAATTTAATTATATATAATATTTTATATTATTATTTTATTTCATATATATATATTTTTACAATTTTAAAAACATTAAAGAAACTATTATAAATATATATTATGTAGTAGTATATCTCTTCATATATATAATATATGTACATATATTATTATATAATATATCGTATTTGAATAAGGATCCCGAAAAATAAGTATATCATAAAAAAATATTAAAATGTATAAATATATGATAAAATCTTTATTCCAGGTGAACTTGAAAATTTGACAAATATTATTAAACTTAATTTTAAGCTTATTAGAATTTTTCAAATTATTAAAATACACACATATTATATATATATATATATATATATATATATATATATATATATGTGATAAAATAATAAGGGAAAAGAAATGTACATTACCGATAGTAATGTATAGAATGCTTTATGTGTTCCCCTTTATTATAATAAAATAACCTTACATATAAATAAATAAATACATACATACATACATGTATATATATATATATATATTGTTGAAGAAGGGAGAATACCTTACTTTTTTAATGTTCAAATATATACAAATAAACATTTATATTTCAACAAAAAAGCTAAACATTATAATTATGCCAAAATTAAAGATATACATATATCTAATATATATGTAATATCAAATAAAAAAAAAAAAAAAAAAAATTAAAATATATATAAATATAATATAATAATAAATAAGTAATTAAATATATATTTAAAAAAAAATACATATATACATACATACATACATACTTATATACATATGGGCACATATCCATATTCAATATACATAAAAAAATATATCACCATTTTTATATGGTTAATATATAAAATATTTTATACAAATAATAATTAAAAAAAAAACAAGTATGATTAAAGAAGAAGATATGGAATCTAACATAAAGAATCTATGTATTAATGGAGATCTTGAATTATCTAAAGCAAGAATACTTTTATTTTTTTTTTTTAAGAAATATTGTGTTATACTTTCTAATCTTTCATATGTATCTGTAATTTTGAACCATTTCCACTTTAGTACAGATCTTGAAATAATAGCACAACTTAAAGAATAGGAAAATTTTTCTAATTCTTCCTTTGAAGGTTCAGAAGATGTTAATTTTATATTTCTAAATTTTGTATTAAATAACATAACTCCTGCACTTCCAAAACGATTAAGTTGATTTTTAATACATAATAAACATATTTTGGATAATATAATACAACAATGGTATTTAACAATATTCGTTATATTATTATTATTATTATTACTATTATTATTATTATTATTATTATTACTATTATTAGTATTATTATTATCATCATCATTATTATTATTGTCATCATTATTATTATTATTATTGTCTATAAATTCACCCATATTTGTTATATTTTTATACTGTTCATAATAGTAAGAAATTAAATTAATATCTTCTTCTACTTCAATTTGGTATAATAATTTTTTTAAGTCTCGAATTTTTTCCTTCCCCCCAATATTGGTATTATTAGACAAACCAACATCTTGCTCATTATTATAATTACCATATGTAATATTTGTACTATCCGTATGAACAGTTGTATTATTTATAATATAAGAATTTAAAAAGTTGATGGATATATTTTCATCAAACAATGGAGAATGCAATCCCACAAAATTTCCATAATCTGTAAAAAGAGTTATGTTATATAATAGTACTCTAAAATTAGCTATACATTTTAAATAGAAAACTTGATTACTTTTTTTTTGTTCTAAAATTTTAACATGTATTCCATATAACTTTTGTTCATCATTTTTTTCTTTGCTTGATGTAATAGCAAATGTACCTTCATTAGATATAAAATATATTAAATCTATAAATCGTTTATTATAAATATTTATATCAAAAACTTCTCCTGGGAAATATGGACCAAATATTAATGGTGCTTTAAATATTGGAATAATAGATGAATTATTAATAGCATTAATTCTTTCTTTTATTACTTTTTTTTCTTGTTCTAATTTCAAATTTTCGATTTCTTCTAACCTTTTCGAATATGTTAAAGGATATTTTTGTTTTATTAATTCTCCTAATAAAAGGTTGATATTCTTTTTATCACCCATATTAGATCTACATAATGGACACAAATTTTTATATTCTTTTGCTTTCTCAATACAATCTCTACAAAAATTATGACCACATGGTATGGTAACAGGAACAATTAATAATTTCATACATATAGCACATTCAACTTCAGAAGGTATTTTCTCTTCATTATTTATGCATTCTTTCAGTTTTTTATTTTTCACATTATTATTATTAATCTCTTTATCAATAGATGTATTAGTACAAGTATAAAAAGCATCATCATTATTATTATCATCATTATTATTATCATCATTATTATCATCATTATTATCATCATTATTATTATCATCATTATTATTATCATCATTATTATCATCATTATTATTCATATCATTGTTATTACCATTCTCATAACATTTATTACTTTTACTTTTTAAAAATCTGTTACGTAATACATTTTTTAAACAAAGCTCTTGTTTGAAAAATGCTTTACATTTTTCTTCATCAGATTTGTTTTTCATATTAATATGAGATTCATATTTTTTATTACCTACTATATTAACATTACTCTCATTATGTTTTTTATTAATATTTTTATTTCCTTCTTTAACCATATTATTTCTTACAATATCATTTTTTATTTCATTAATCATTTTATATGTCACTTCATTATTTATTTCATTATTCTTTTCAATATTTTTCTCATTATTTTCCATATAACCCTTTTGTTTATTTGATATTTCTCCTAAATCATTTGCCATTATTTATATATAATTGTTCATCATTAAAATTTTCCTTTTTTTTTTTTTTCTTTTTTTTTTTTATTACAATATATAAATATTTCTTTTAATTCCTATTGTAACAATTGTTTGACCTTTTTGTGTTTAATATTTTTCACTCATTCATATAAATATCAATTTAATTTTCTTATATTTTCTTTTGTTAATATATAACATTAAAAAAAAGAAAAAAATAATGAAAAAAATTTATATTTTCTTATAAAATTTTCCTCTTTTTTTTTTTAATAAAAATTAAAATATATTATTATTATTATATATAATAAATTATATATTTTTATAAGTACTTTAAACTTTAAAAAAAAAAAAAAAAATTCTAAATAGTATATTATATATATATATATTATATATATATTATATATATTAAAAAAAATTATATTTTATAAAAAAACAGTAAAAAAAAAAAAATAATGTAACTTCAAAAAAATAATATATAATATATAATATATAAAATAAAAAATATATATTTATTATATATATATATATATATATATAATATATACATTAACATTTTATATATTTATTTATGCACTATATATATTATATACTTAATATTATAAAATGAATATATTCAAAAAAAAATATGTCATTAAAAAAAATAATTTAATTTAAAAAAAAAAAAAAAATATATATATATATTATATATACATATTATATATATACATATTTTAATAAACTTCTTTTTATTATATCAGGATGTGGAAAAAATTAAAAACATTAAAAACTTTTTAATTTAATCGTCTTCAAGTAATTTAATATCAGTATAAATGGATGTCTCAAATAAAAATAGCTCCTACACATTAAAAAAAAAATAATAAAAAATAAAACATATATATATATATATATATATATATATATATATATTTATATATTTACACATATTTCCAAAAAAATAATATAAAATATAGCATCTACATATATATGTGAGATATATCCAAGCATGCAACAATTAATTTAATATATATATATATATACATATGTGTGTGGTTAGTTTTTTATATTTTACATTATAAACATGAACACGTAAGGATATACATCCAAGTTCTGCGAAACATCCTTCGCAAGATTTTCTGTCAATAGAACATTGATAGGCTCCGATGTCTTTTAATTTATTTCCTAAAATTAAAAATGATTATATATATATATATATATATATATATATATATATGTATACATATAAGTATTAGTAATTTTTCTTTATATATATATATATATATATTTATTTATTTATTTATTTATTTATATTCATTTATTTATTACCTGCGGCGATTTCCAAACCATTTAAATTACAAAAAGTGTTGTTGACTTTCCAACAGTTTGAAAAGTCTATGCATGTTAGATCCTTACAGTACTTCAAAAATTCTCTCAAGCAAAAGTTATCAACGTTTTGCAAGTGGGCTAACTTAACCTTTTTCAAGTGCTTCAACTTTTTTGGTATTTCCAAAATGGTACTATTAAGTATTTCCGGAGTTTTAGAAATATCTAGTACTTTTAATTTTGTTGAATTTTTTATAACGACATTTAGTAAATGATTCGATATATTTGTTTCTGACAAATTAAGAGCAAGTAAGTTTTTGAAATGTTGAAAATAATTTGAAGAAGTATCATCAATAGGACAACCTTTAAAATTAAGAATCTTTAGATTATTAGCAATCATATATAGATGTGATATATCATCTAATAGTTTCACATTAGTTATTTCTAAGGCTATTAAATTGTTTAAAACTGTATCTAATTGTATATTATCCTTTTTACTATTAAATAATACTTTTAAAGAATCATTGGAATGGCAATTTGTTACATTTGATGAAGTAAGATTTCCCATATATAATTTTTTTAATGTATGTTTAAATTTTAAAGGATAAATACCTTCATGACTAATTTTATAACAATTACGTATATCTACAACTTCTAAATTTTTGAATCTATGTAATAAAAGTTTTAAGCTTGAATCGGATATTTTATTACAATTTTTTAAACATAATACTTTTAAGGTCTTTTGAAATTTTATATTATTACAATTAGAAAAAACATGAAAATGATGAGATGTTAAATGAGAACAACCTGACAAGTCTAATATTTCAATGTTCTCTGATAAATATATTGTTTTCATTATACTATCTGGTGATATAGAACTTTTTAAAGATTCATCATATATTAATTTTATTCTTAAGGAACGTATAAGTTCACAACATCTTTTATTTAATAACAATAAATTTTTATTTTTTACACATGATATAATATATCTAAATACATCATCACCTAATTTACCTAATATATCAAATTTATCATTTTTATGAAACGTATGTACTTTTTTATTTGGAGTTGAATTATATAGTTTTTTTTTATGTTGTATATTTAATGATTTCACAGGTACACAAATATTTTTCTTCTTAATAACATTTGTTGTCTTAGTAATATTATTATTATTATTATTATTATTATTATTATTATTATTACTGTAATGATTTACATTATTGTAACTACTATAATTTTTATTATTACTATCAACTTTTTCCACATTATTGTGTATTTGAATATTTTGTCCTGAACTATTCATGTCATTATCATCTACATATTTTGTATTTCTTATTGGACCTGCGTGTGTTGTAATAGATGAACTCGTTGAAATTGTTGAAGTAGTAGATTTAATAGAAGTAGTATTCATAATTATATTTTTATCATTTAAAGTATTAATAGGTTTAAAATGTTCTATATTATTTATTTTCTTCATTCTTCTAGATATATCATCATTTTCTATTTTATTATATATCATTTTATTATTCATAAAAGAGCTATTACTACTAAATGGACTCTCATTATTAGCACAAAGAATCAAATTAGTATTATTATTATTTAAAGCAAAATCGTTACTATTAAGTGTATAACAATTATTACTATGACTATTACTATGACTATTACTATGACTATTACTATGACTATTACTATGATTATTACTATGACTATTACTATGACCATTACTATGACTATTACTATGACTATTACTATGACTATTACTATGACCATTACTATGACCATTACTATGACCATTACTATGACCATTACTATTACTACTACTAATACTTTTGTTTCCCCCACTTTTTAAAAAAAACTCTCTATACGAATTATAACTTGGACAATTCACATTTTGATCTTTCTTCATCTTTTTAATTGATATTATATCATTTAACATATTATCATCCGTTTTTTCTGTTAATAATATATTATATTTACGTTTAAAACTATTAGATATATTTTCTATTTCATTTTTAATTTCATAATTCTGTTCTGTATTTTTAAATAAGGTACCATTAGAATATGTAATATTCTTTTTATCTTTTTCCATTATATTTCTTGGAGAAAAAAAATTCTCGATACTTTCATTTTCATCATAATTAATACAATTATCATTTAAATGAATACTACTATTCAAATCGTCGTCATCTTTTTTATTATTACTATCATCTAATTTCGTAAATATAGACCATATGTTTTTCTTCTTTTCACTATCTATTATTAGCTTGCTCTTATTATCCATGATCATATTTGTCTTTCCTCTATTATCATCTGTTCTGAAAAGATTGCTAATCGTTAAATTTTCCGCTTTATTCTTAATTTCCATGCTGATGAGTATATGTATATACATACATATATATATATATATATAATAACCAAAAATAACTACACACACATAAAAAAAAAAAGAATCATAATCATAAATAAAAACATAAACATAAATAGAAACATAAAAATAAATCGAAACATAAAAATAAATGGAAACATAAAAATAAATAGAAACAGAAAAATAAATAGAAACAGAAAAATAAATAGAAACAGAAAAATAAATAGAAACAGAAAAATATAAATATATAAAGTATATAAAAAAGGATGAAATGAAGCAACACCCTCTTAAAATATCAAATGAATATTTTCAAACATTTACTTTTTTTTTCTTTTCCTTTTTTTATATACGCATTAATATGTTATGCATAATACAAAGGTATAATATTATATTAATACATAAACAAATATATATGTAAATCAATATATATATATATATATATATATATATATATTTTTTTTTTTTTTGTTGTTTTATTTATTTATTTTTATATATTAAAATATATTTATATGTACATATATATGTATATTTATATTTATTTATTTATTTGTATTACTATCCCCAAATTAACTTGGATAAATGAATTCAGAAGAAGTCAGTATTAATAAGTAGAGAATTACTAGAATTTCTTTTCTTTAATATAAAAGAAAAAAAAAATAATAATTTATATACATATTATATTATAATAATATAAAAATCACATTACCTTTATACA
The DNA here is from genome assembly GCF_001601855.1 of Plasmodium reichenowi. NCBI lineage: Eukaryota > Apicomplexa > Aconoidasida > Haemosporida > Plasmodiidae > Plasmodium > Plasmodium reichenowi. Next base: position 821,733 of record NC_033656.1, on the reverse strand, counting down.
ATATCAATTATGATAATAATATAATTATATTTTTCTCACGATTAATATACGTGTGTGTACTTTTTTTTCTTTTTTCTTTTTTTTTTTGTTGTCCAATTTAAACAATAATAGAAATATAAAATAATGTTATAATAAACATGTTATATTTTTTAAAAAATATAATAAAGTATGTTTCTTTTCTTTTTTTATTATTAATAGATAAAAAAAAAGAAAAAAAAAAAGAAAAAAAAAAAGAAAAAAAAAAGAAAAAAAAAAAAAAAAAGAAAAGAAGAAACTAAGTTGATATAATATATATAATATAATGTTTTAATATATCATGTTTTTATATATATATATAATATATATTATTTTTAATGTAATATTTTCATTAACAATATTTCTTTATAAAATATATAAATATTTTATTTTTCTTTTTTTTAAATTATTTTGTGAACATTATATATTATTATATTTAAAAAAAAAAAAAAAAAAAAAAAAAACGTACACATATTATGTCATTTACATATTGTGTACTTTCTTTTAATTTATTATTTTATTTTTTAATTATTAATATATGCCTGTCTTAAAACTTATTAAAGGTATTCTTAAATGTTAATTGAAAAAAAAATATATAATATCTAAAATTCCAGAAAATTATCTGATGAAGGAATTTTTTTTTTTTATTTTACACATGTGTGTCTAATTATTAAATTAAAAAAAAAAAAAAAAAAGAAAGAAAAACAAAAACAAATACGGTATACACATATTATATATATATTATATTTTCTTCAAAAAAAAAAAAAAATAAATAATACACAATTATATATACATATATTTTTTATTTTTAATATAAAATATTAAATATTAAATATTAAATATTAAATATTAAATATAGTTTTAATATATATATATATGTATAATAAAAATAATAAATCATTTTACTTATTAATTTATGTTATAAATATATTTGTAAAAAAAATAAATTATAAATAATTGTTACATGTTATGTGAATTATATCAAAACTGGGAACAATAATAAATTATACAATCATTTTTTCATTTCATTGTATGGTAAATATATATATATATATATATATATATATAAACTCGTATAATATTGATGTAATATATATATAAGGGGTATCAAAAAATAAAATAAAAAAAAAAAGGATATATACATATATATTTATATGTATACACACTTTTGTCTACTCTCTGTTTCCATAAATGTTACTTTTAATTATCCCTTATTTTATCATGTTCTTTATTTGTATTATCATTTATTTGGGCAGTGTGTCCATCTGTTGAACTCTTTTTACACTCGTTAATTTTATGAATACAAGTGTTTAGATTTCCTTGCTCATTTTGATTTTCATTATTATGATGAGGTGAAGTATCATTTTGATCCGTTGCATTTTGTGAACAATTTTTCATAAGATTTGATGTTTCTTTATTTATGGATTCATTTACAGCATTTTCCTGCTTATTCATTGATATATCTTCTATTGGAGATGATATATTTTGTATATTTTTTTTATCATGAATATATTCTTTTACTGGGGCACTACTATATGGTAATGGTATAACAGGTTCATCAATAGAATCATTATTTTCACATAAAATATTATTTTCATGAATATTGAATATGAGCTCTTTATTTTCTACCTCTTCTGTATTTTTTTCTTCTTCAATATGTAAAGGTGTATATCTTGGTATATTAAATGTACTAACACTAACATCTTGTAAATTTAAAATATTAATTTCTTCATTTTTATATATAAATGAATTTTCATTTATTACAGCAGTTGGATTCTTCACCCATATATGTTCTAAAGCTTCATTTGCTGAAATTCTTTTTTCTACATTTAATTCTAATAATTTTGATATAAGATCTTTAGCTGATGAAGATATACTTTTCCATATATAATCCTTAAAATTTAATACATAATTTTTTTGTATATTCATTTCTGTATTTTTATTAATAGGGAAAGGTAATTTACCACTTAATAATAAATATAATATAATTCCGATAGACCATGCATCTACTTTATGATTATAACCTTGTAATGTAATAACTTCTGGTGCTACATATGCTAATGTTCCACATGGTTCTTTCAATAATTCATTTGGAGCACATAATGTTGACAATCCAAAATCAGTTAATTTTATTTGAGCATCTCTTGATTTATCTGTAAGTAATATATTTTCTGGTTTAATATCTCTATGTATAATACCACATCTATGTAAATATGCTACTGTTTTTATTAATTGTGTTATAATTTTATTTGCATGGATTTCACTTAATCGTGTTTCAGCTAATAAAAAATCATATAATTCTCCCCCTTTTACCAATTCCATGGATATATATAAAGTTTCTTTTGTATTAATTATTTCTTTTAAGTATATAACATTTGGATGCCTTAATAATCTTAATATTGATATTTCACTTCTTAATAATTCTTTTTCATATATTGATACAGATCTTTTATCAATTACTTTAATGGCAAATTCTGAATTTGTTTGTTTATTTATACCTCTATAAACTGTTGAAAACTTACCTTGCCCTAACTGTTCATGTAATTCATATAAATTATATAATGTATTCTGTTTTGTAGATGAATATAAGGCTTGTACCCACTCATCCCTTTCTTCTAATGTGTTTACATATAAATTACGTTTCTGTACTTGTTTCGTTCCTTTGTGACATATAGAAAAACCATATTTATTAATATTATCATTCTTAGCAATTAATTCAACATAACAACCTTCTAAAAACATAAAACCTCTAGGTTTTAAATTCCTTTTTTTATCATAATAATATAATAAATTATCAAACAATATGTAATATCTAGCTTTAAATTGATGTAAATGCTTTCCTATTTTATATAATATACCTTCCTTAAGAGAATTCTTTTTTATCATATCTAAGCATTTCTGGAAATCAAAATTACAATATATACAATTATAAAAATAGCAATGCTCACAATCACAATATTCACATTCCATTGCTATCTTATTATCATTAACACAAAATCTAGGGTATCTACAATGACAATTTGGACACATTAAAAATGGACCCTTACAATTAGGACATGAATATAAATTTATATCTTTTCCATGCTTTTTTGTTAAATCATATTTCTTTTTCTTATTACTAGAAAAATAAGAACTTTCCATATCATTACTTGAACTTTCATCTTTTTTAAAAGTATCCATTTTATTCAAAGCAACGACATTACTATTTTTCTTTTTACTTAAATCTTTATCACTTGTACTTTTTTGATAACTTATTTTATCTACGTTCGAAATGGGTTCTTTTAAATCGTCACATTTTTGTTCATTCTTTTTTACCTTTTCATCATTTCTTTCAATATTTTTTACCTTTTCATCATTTCTTTCAATATTTTTTACCTTTTCATCATTTGCTTCATTCTTCTTTACCGTTTCATCATTTCGTTCAATATTTTTTACCTTTTCATCATTTAATTCTCCTTGCTTTATTACATCAGCTTCAATTCCATCCTGACTCTTACTAAAAGATCCTCTCTTTTCATCTACCTTATTGTGAAATATGGAACAACCCAGACTTGTTTTTTCACTTTTTTTATAGGACAATCCAAACTTTTCTAATATATCCATTTTCTCTATATTTTGTAATTTCAATCCTGAAAAACTTTTTTTTTTACTTAATTTATTAATAAGAATATTATTATCTTCTTTCTTTTCTACGGTTTGTTCGTTCACTTCTTTTTCTTTTTGTTTCATATCTTCTTCATTGTTTTGATTATTTATTGTTAAGATATCTTTATTTGTTTTAGTGGGTACTACTTTGTTCGGAAAAACACCATTTTGATTATATTCAAAAGATGATTCATCTGTTACATGTTCTTCTGCTTTATTAATTTCTTCATTTTTTTCATCCTTTTCCAATTCTTCCAAGAATAATTTATTAAATGGATACTTCTTTTGCTTCTGATAATTTAAAGATATATTTAAATTGTTTTTATTATTTTTCAAATAGTTTCTACGACCTTTCTGAAGTCTTTCTTTTTTCTTGTGTAAATTTCTTTCTTTACAAACATCATTAATATTAAAACTAATTTTAGATGCTTGGATAAATTCTACAATTTCTTTTGAAAATATATCATTAAGTTGATTTGTTAACAAATTGAAATCACATTCATATCTATTCTTATTTTCTGTATTTTCCACATTTAATAAATCATCGTTTAAATTCATCATATTATTATTAATAATAGTACTACTATTATTACCAGCAATGTCTTTTTTGCTCATGTGTTCATTTCTATTCGTATTTTGTTTATTCCTTTTAACAAAATCGTTTTTCTTTTGTTCATTATTAATATCTTCCACATTATTTACACCATTCACATCATTCACTTTATTAATAATAATGTTCATATGAATATTACTTTTCATATCAACCTGGATATTTATTGGATCCTCTTTCATATTGTATAAATTTTTTTTCTGGTTAATTAAAATATTATTCTCTTCAATAAAATTATTTTTATTATCGTTTTGGTATTCTTGAATTGATTGAGATTCATCAAAATTATTACTATTATCATTATTATTATTATTATTATCTTCTTCATAAAAATTTTTTTCTTTCAATATATTATTATTATTATTTTGGTTTTCATTTTGATTTTCATTTTGATTTTCATTTTGATTTTCATTTTGATTTTCATTTTGATTTTCATTTTGATTTTCATTTTGATTTTCATTTTGGTTTTCATTTTGATTTTCATTCTGATTTTCATTCTGATTTTCATTCTGATTTTCATTTTGGTTTTCATTTTGATTTTCATTTTGATTTTCATTCTGATTCTCTATATTATTAATGGTCTTCTTATCATACTCTTCCAATTTTTTATATATTTTATTATCCTCTTTCAGATTATTCAATTCATCTTTTTCTTTTAAGCTTTTCTTTATTTTCTCTTTCATATTTATAAATTGGCGCTTTAAATCTTCATGCTCACTTTCAAAAGAACTATTAACATTCTTCTTATCATCCTTATCTTTATGAATAGAATACTCCTTTTCATATTCTTTAATTTTATCTTTGTCAACAATATTTTCTTCTCCTGTTTTTATTTCACTAACAAAGCTAACTAATTTTGCATTATTTTCATTTTTTGGTTTTTTCTTATTTATAGATGTGTCATTTTTATCTTTACTAAAATTATTTGTTATATATTCTTCATCTTCTTTTTCTATGGTATCCTTTTTATCTGCACCATTTTTTTTCTCTTCTTTTTCTTTTTCTTTTTCTTCCTCACCAACTTCCTTTATGTCCTGTTCTACGTTCTTTGTATTTAAAAAGTTTACACACAAATCATCATTCACACAATCATAATCAGGAGCTTGAACTATAAAAAGTTGTCTTATTTTAAAATATAATTCTTCAGTAATAGCATCATCCTCATCTTGCTCAATTTCTTTATTTTTAAAATTTTCAGATTTTATAACAAAGTTACTTATATAATCTCTACCATATAAGACATTTCCTTGTAAGCCCCAAATATCTTCATGTAGGCAATTAAAAAATATATATAAAAAGAAATCATATTTATGTATAACACTTTTAAATTGTATAAGTGTTATTTTATCATTATCTAAAAATTCACATTCTTCTAACATAATATCTACGATCGCTTCAACATCAACATTTTTATCGGATGGTTTATTATTTTCTTCATCATTTAAAATGCTTCTAGCAGTTTTGGATGGTAGACAAAATTCGTTTACATATAATTTATTCTTTTTTTTTTCTTTTTTCTTTTCTTTTTTGTATATATTTATATCATTTCTTGTAAAACACTTTTCTTTTTTTATTTTGTTTTCTTCTTCATTCTCTTTTTCCTCATTTTTTCCTTCTTCTTTTTCACCATCTTTATTTTTTTCACCATCTTTTTTTTTTTCACCATCTTTATTTTTTTCACCATCTTTATTTTTTTCAACATCTTTATTTTTTTCAACATCTTTGTATTTTAAATTTTCTTTTCCTTCTGATATTTCTTCTTTCATTTTGTGGTCTTTATTTTTTGCCTCGTACTTTATTTGTTCTTTTTCTTTAACATCATCTAATGGTTTATCCCTCCTTTTAATTTCATCATCTCCTTTTTCCTTCCTCTTAATATTATCATCTGCTTTATTTTTGCCCTTTACATCTGGATCTTTTTTATCTTTCTCCTTACTATGGTGATTCTTTTCTTTTATATTTTTGCTCCTTCGATTTTTTATCAAATATCCATAAATACTAATAAATGAATCTGACGTGTCGCTAGAACAAACTTCTCTGTGTTCTTTATTTGAACTGCAACTTTCAAACTCATCATTATTTATGTTATAATTACTTTCATTACTTGTAGAACTATCTGTAGTAGAGGATATATATGGATTTGTTGCATCTTTATATCTGTGTCCATTTTTTTTAACTTCATTTTTTAAACTTTTTTTTTTATATTTATTTATGTATTTTATATGATCATGAACAAAAGCATCTGTATTGTTACTCGACGAAGAATTATAATCTTCACCTTCACTTTTAAAAAAAGGAGAATTTTTGGAAACATTTGGATCTTTATTTTTTTTTTTTCTTTCTTTATCTTTTTCTTTTTTATTACTTAATTCATTATCTTTATACAAATGTACTGCGTTTAATTCTCTCAATTTTTTTACAAATTTTCTTTTTTCTTCTTTTCGTATTTTTTTGGCTAGCTCCTTTACATTTAATGAAGTATTATTACCATTCCCATTTCTCTTGTTATTTATATTTGCATTTAATGCTTTATTTTTTTGTTGTTTTATACATTTACTACAATTTCCTATATTATTCTCTTCCACATTTTTATTATCTGAACTTATGTTCATATTTTCTATATTATTATTATTATTATTATTATTATTATTATTTGAATATTCGTCTTCATCCTCATAAGCACTACTAAAGGAATCACTTATGTCATCCAAACTATCCACATCTTCATCATCATCTATAGTAAAATCATCACTATCACTATCATTGTATTCTACATCTGCATCTGCATCGATATCTATATTACCATCTGAATTAGTACCTACATTAGAATCTACAATAGCATCTCCATTTTCATGATCTTCATTTTCATCATCTGCATTATCATCATCCTTCGTATAATCATCTCGATATATATTTTTCCTATTATCTTTATTAAAAAATATATTTTTTAATTTATGAATATAAGGAATGTTAGATAGCATAGCTACCATCTCAGACTTTTGGATAAACCCATCTGCATTCAAATCAAAAATATCAAACAATACATTTATCTTATCACTTTTTGTCCCTCGACAACATATTGCTATACCTATTATAAACTCTTCAAAATCTATAAAACCAGTATTTTTGAAGTTAAATTTTAAAAATAATCTTTCTCCCCACAACCCTGGTAAAGGAAAAAATTGAAGAAACGTTTCTTTGTCAATATAACTTGAGCCAGATCTACTACCTAGTTCTTTATATATCTACCAAAAAAAAAAAAAAAAAAAAAAAAAAAAAATTAAATAAATTGTATGAATATATAAGTACATACATTTTATTTATATAAATATGCACATATTTTCATATGTATCAATATCCCTTTTAATTCTTTAAAATATGTATTTCTTCTTTTTCTACCTTTTTTAGGACTTCTAATTCATCTGTTTCAAATTTTTTGCTGCATATTTTAAAATTATTTTTTTGATGTTCCTTTTCTTTATCCTTTTCTGTTTGGAGACCCATTTAAAAATAAGTTTTTATTAATTATATATAATTATATATATATATATATATATATATATATATGTATGTATGTATGTATTACTCAAAATTATATATACAATAAATAAATAAATAAATAATATATATATATTTTTTTATTTATTTATTTATTTGTTTATATAATTATATATTTATTTCCATATAATGGGTCAAA
>NC_033656.1:809772-811246 GCF_001601855.1 Plasmodium reichenowi | reverse complement strand
TTTAGTACAGATATATATAAAATAATAAATATTTAATTTATTCTTTGTAATAATATAAACTTAAAAATTATTTTCTAATGAAAAATACACATAGAAGAATACAATAACAAAACAATAATAATATATTATATATATATATATATATATATATATGTAACAATTTTTTTTTTTTTTTTTTCTTTTATACATATATATATTTTTCATTTAGCACACGTATACACATTGTGAAAAAAAAAGAAAATTATAATAATTAAATATAGTCCATATATATAATATATACTTTTAATATAATTTCCTTTTATGTGAAATTGAAGAAGAAAAAAATATATATTATATAAATATAATAATATTATATTTATATTGTTATTATTATATTATGTTATATTTGATTATATAACAGATTATTTTATCTTACATATTTATATTTTTAGCATTTTACTGTTTTTACGAAATCGTCTTTTTTTATTTCATATTTAATTACATATTTTGTAATATTACTATATATATACGCATAAGAAATATTATGCTAACCAAATTTTTTATTATTTGTATAAAGAAAATATAAAAGCTTTCATTAATCTTAGAATACATAATTGTATTATTTATACATATATGCAATTTTACTTTTAAATAATTTTCTGATAATTTGTATTTATAATATATATATATATATATATATATAAATATATAAAAACATGTACAACTTTATACCACAGTATTATATATATATATATATAATAATTAACGTTATATTTTATATATATTATTATATATTTATATATATATATATATATAGTTGTACTTAATTTTATATGTTATATAAAAAAAATTATATAGTACACGATTAAATGTTTTATTTTTTTATTTATGATAACATATTTTTAAAAATAAAAACAATATAATTACAAATAATTTCCATGCATTAAAAATAATAATAATAATAACATGAAAATTTCAAATATATTTTATTTATAATTTATATTTATACTATTTTTTATTATGTGCATAAAATGATAAAAAAATATATATTCTATTAATTTTTTAAAGAAAAAAAATAAAATGGAAAAAAAAAAAATTGAAAAAATGGAAAAAAAGGAAAAAAAAAGGAAAAATTGAAACAAAAGAAAAAGTATATAAATAATAAAAAATGTTGCAAATTACTTATATTTATATGACTAAGTAATAATGAAAGAATAAAAAAAAAAAAAAAAAAAAAAATTAATATAATGAGTAAAATATATATACATATATAATAATATAAATATTTAAAATGTTATAAAACATTTTTTATATATATTATATATGTGAGTTCCTTCATATATATTATATAATATAATAATACGAGTTTAAATTTATTTTATTTCATTTTATAATTATTTTTTTTTTTTTTTATTTGTAATTAAAAAAGAATATATATATATATATATATAACATAGTAATATTAAATTTATAGAAGTCTATATATTATATATAT